>NC_141374.1:12253773-12494602 GCF_963921425.1 Dryas octopetala | reverse complement strand
AACTCGCCCACCACTCACTGAGTCACTCACTACGTTTTTTTGGGTCAATTCAAACATCTTCTGGTTTAATACATAGTTTTGAAGCACCTAAATCCTTCTCTTATGAAATTGTTGCAAGGCTGATGAATTTGACGGCTTGTTCATCACCACCAATGAAAGAAGATTACTAGTTACGAAAATTCTCACACCAACACTATTGTGATAAATCAACTTTTTTACTTTTAGATAGATTTAATAAGGGTATATCATCTTCTTCTTCCTTTTTTTTTTTGGTTGTAAATTATCATTTATTCTCTTGACTCGTAATAACTTCCTGTGTTCTTGTTATTTTTGTATGACTAATTCGAAAATGATTAGAAAAGTATTCTTATGTATATTTTGGTCATTTTAGTTGCATGTCATTATTGACGTTGCGAGTAATATACACCTTAGGCAATAATGCTTTGCTTAACAATTTATAAGTTTTGGGTCTCTTCATCAATTGCAAAATGATTTTGGGTTATCCTATCTATGCATTAGATCGTGGGGGGTTTGAGTTGATTTTTATCTATTTTTGTTTTTTTGCTGCAATACATTAAATAAATCGAGTTGGACAAATTTTGACCCATTAAGCAAGGTACAAAATAAGTTCAAACTAGACATAACTCATTTAACATTAATTTTTTTTCTTTTTAAAAAACTTTTCAACAAGAATTTATATCTACTAGATTACTAGTAAACAATGCTCAAAAGGTGTTTGTATTATTTGTATACGAGTGGTTTGCATGATAGAAATTTCTCAGGTTGAATTCACTATTTTCAAAATGTGTGCCAATTATTAAATGTATTGTTCCTTGTTTTTAAGATTTTAGTGTCACTTCTATCCCAACCAATAATATATTTCATATTCTCTTTCTTTTTTATTATACAACTATATAAGTGAAAGTTTTTCTTCGTCACACATTTACACCACTCTTTTTTAAAACAAAATTAGGATTTAAAACTTGACAGAAAAAAAAAAAAAAAAGGGAAATGGAGATTGGGTGGTTGTAGGCTTGCAGCAAAAATGACCCCCAAGTCCCGAGACGACGAAAAATTATAGGGTATAACTGATATACCATTACGTTGTATAATCAATCAAACGTGTAAGGGTATTATTGGATGATGTGTTTATATTAGTAAGGTATAATATTAATAACATACACTCATATTACAACAAATAGACTGATTATACACGTGTCAATATACAAATTATTCAAAATAATTTATTCAAGACGACAAAGACTTTTTGGCGCATTGAATAATGAAGAATGAATGTTTTTTTTTTTTTTTTTGGGTCAGAACGAGGAATGAATGTTATTAGAATAAAATAAAGGCTTAATTATCGATTTACCACCCAAAATTGTAACTCATTCCCACTTTACCACCTGAAAGTTTTTTTGTCCCAGATTACCACCTGTAACTTACATCCGTGTCCCATTTTACCTTGTTCCGTCAACAATTCCGTTAATGCTGACGTGGCGCGCTGGATGTGCGCCACGTGTCACATCTTTTTTATATTTTTTGATTTTTTTTATTTTTCTATTTTTATAAACTTTGAAAATTAATTAAAAATAGCTCCGAACTTAGAAAAATATACGGAAAATTCCTACCGACTTGTCTTAACTAGTACTAATTTACTATGGGGTCAAAATGCCAATTTTCCCTCTAAAAATTTCCAAAAAATTTGGAAAGTCCAAATTTATTTCTAAAAAATTAAAATACTCTAGACTCTTTGAAAATTTATAGAATAATCTCCCGAACTCCAAAAAATATGAGGTCTGCACCGTTAGTCTTCTAAAAACTAACATTACCTTTCTCGTGAACACTTGCTACCCAAAAGACCTCTCGGTCTTAGAGAAAAATAAAATTCCCTATAAAATAAATTCTAGAAAAATTCTAAAATTTCTGTAAAGTCTCGAAATAATTCTCTAAAACAAGCTTTTGGTAATTTTTCAAAATATTTTTGAGAATTTGTCCAAGAGTTTACGAAAATTCTAGAATTTTTTCTAGAATTTATTTAATAGAGGAAAATTTATTTTAATTTTTTAGAAATAAATTTGAACTTTCTAATTTTTTTGAAAATTTTTAGAGGGCAAATTGGTAATTTAAATTTATAGAAAATTAGTGCTAGTCAAGACGAGTCCGTAGGAATTTTTCGTGTATTTTTCTGAGTTCGGAGCTATTTTTAATAAATTTTCAAAGTTTATAAAAATAAAAAAATAAAAAAATGCGAAAAAAAAAATATATATGTGACACGTGGCGCACATCTAGCGCGCTACGTCAGCATTAACGGCCAGATCGTCAGCATTAACGAAATTGTTGACGGAATAAGGTAAAATGAGACATGGATGTAAGTTACAGGTGGTAATCTGGGACAAAAAAACTTTCAGGTGGTAAAGTGGGAATGAGTTACAGTTTTAGGTGGTAAATCGATAATTAAGCCTAAAATAAAACGGCAGTAAAGAGAAGCCAAACCGCTTTATTTATTCCGCCCTTCAACTCGCCCACACGACTCACTCAGTCACTGATTACTCTCTCACAAAAACCCACTCGAGTTTTTCGCGACAAACCAACCCACAAAACCCTTGAATACCCTCCTTCCCTCCAAAACCCAAAGCTCAACAGTCTCCAGTCTCCGGTACTTCCGTTGTGTTTCGGGGCTTTGACTCGGTTCGTTCCGGTGTTTCGGTGGGTCTGAAAATGGGGGTTGGTGCACGACCTAGGACTAGGAGTAGTTTCAGTAGCGACGACGAAGAAGAAGCCAAAAATCAGAGTATTTCGCAGTTAGTTTCGTCGCTAAGGTCGACGTTTCTGGCCGAGGATTTCGACCGAGTCGAAGAGGCTTTGGTGGCCCGAGAGGCGAAGCTAAAGCGAGAGCTTGAGATGAAGGTTGCAGTTGTTGAGGAAAGGCACCAACTTGAGCAGCTGGAAAGGCTCAAAGAGCTCGATGCAGTGAAAGAAGAGCGAGACAAGCTTCTTGAAGAGGTGAAGAAGAAGGGAGAGAAAGCCGAGGAGGACAAATGTGTAATTTCCGAGCTTCGGGGGAAGCACCGCGAGCTGGAGAGCGACAAGGTGAGGCTTGAGCGTGAATATGAGGAATTGGAGAGCCGCATTTCGTGTTTAGAGGAACAATTTGAGAAATTAATGAAAGAAGAAGAAGAGCGTCTGAAAGTCGAAAATGGTGGAATCATTGATTCTAATGGAAACAGTAAACCTGACATAAATTTGGAGAATGGGTTTGGTTCCAATGGAAATGGACACGTGGCAGAGAGTGCAAGAGTCCATTCTTCTAGTGATCATTTGCCTACTAGAGGAAATGGGGATTTGCAAAGTTCAGGTATTTAGAGAATTTTATTATTCACATAATTGCTGGCTATTAGCTAATTGAATCTAGTGCTTAAAAAGTTTCGTTCTTTCTATATGTTTGAATGTTTGAAGTGTGAAACAGAGCACAGATTATACATATCTTTGTTTGTGTTAGTTTTGTTCTTTCTAGTTTATTGTTACTCAATTGAGGGCTCTGAAGTTTTTGTATAATTAGAGAGAGTTACTGAATAATTACTATAAGAAAGAGCATTGTTTTTTAAATATTTATGAATAAATATGCACTAATGGTTTGCTTTAAGTGATGATAATCATGAGGTTTTTGCTAAATATATATGATTTATGATAAATGAGTTTTGTTCATTATGCTTGAGTACGCTGGTGGTCATATTGTATAACCATTCATGTGCTTTCTTCCTCACACCCTACTTGGCCCTTAGAATAATTGCGAAGATATTCTATTTAAAGGAAATTCATAAATTTCAATGAAAATACTTGTCTTTAAAATGAATTTAGTGCTTAAAATGTTTTGTTCCTTCTAAATGTTTGAATGTTTGAAGTATGAATAAATGTGCACCAATGGTTTGCTTTGATTTATGATAAATGGGTTCTGTTCATTATGCTTGAGTACCCATATGGTCATATGGTATAACCATTCATGTGCTTTCTTCCTCTCACCTGTGAATTTAAAGACAGGTAGATGCGGGGAGGAATTTTTAATTACGAATAAAATTTAGACTTTGATGTGCATCAGATTAATTTTTTATTGACATGCAGTACAGATTAGTTAAGTGTGGGCACATGTGTGTAATTATGGAGATTATAAATATTACCACCTATGTTGTCCTTTAGAATAATTTTGAAGATATTCTATTTAAAGGAAATTCATAAATTTCAGTGAAAGTACTTGGCTTTAAATATTCTCAAAGCCAATCCTTACCCGTTTCGCCAAGTATAGAAGAAATGATATCTATCATCTTCGATAGTTTTGCTGTAATTGAGTTTCCAATGCCTCAGTGGTGCTTACGTAAATCTACCATGCCAGGTATTCAAAAAATTTCGTCTGGAGATGTTGTTGTAATCAGTGATAGCGATGATGATTGTGCTCCTGGAGTGACTGAGCGTGAAAAAGAAATTTCTGAAAGCCATAAAGACCATGATGGTTTGGGTTTGACTGGTTTACAAGATAAGGCAAAGGTTCTCAAAAGAAAACGAGCCTTATCTCCAGGTATTAGTGATAATGAGAAGGATGGTGTCAATGGGGGCAGAACAAATTTTTATCAGTCTCTTAGGGAGGGGAGTGATGATAGTGATGACAGCTCCAGTTCCAGTTCTTCTGACTCGGAGGATGCCATTAGAATTAAGCCTTTATACAATGATATCATGCAAAAAATCAAAGCAACAAAGGTAATGAAAAATGGCATGTGTAGCTACTTGATATGTTGGCGAACGATCCTGAACACGGTAATAAATATGATGCTGTTTCTTCTCTTGGCTTATAATAACTTTTTTTTTTTATTCTAGTATGATTAATTCTGCCAGTGCTTCTCTTAACACTCACAATATTGAATTAGATTAGAAAAGTATTCTTATGTTTGTTTCGGTCATTTTAGTTGCATGTTGCTACTAGATGGTGGGGGGTTCAGTTGATTCTTATCTGTTTTTTTTTTTTTTTTTGCCGCTATACACTAAATAAATATCCTACATAAGTTTTAACATTTCTTAGTTACTCAAACTGTAGAATACATGGAAAATTGCATGAGTACCAGTGGATGCTAAACCAAAGGAAGTGAAGGAACAGTTGGTATAGACCACATGTAAACATATTATCACTATTAAATAATATCTACTCTCTAGATGAACTGTAATATTATTATATAATAACATTTGCTGTCTGCATTTATGTTTCTCCAGATCTTTAAATATCCTTTACAGTGGCATCTATAATCTTCCAATTTAAACAAACAATATGAAACATAAATTCATTGAGGCATGCAGTAATAAAAATGGGGTTGGGGTCTAGGGGAGGCTCAAGATATGCTTTTCACATCTCCTATGCTGTTGATGCCTTAGCTTTTAAGGTTTTCCCATAATCCCAAGAGAAATTTTAAGATGCATATATATGTTTGTGTGTTTGATATTTATTTTGACTGATCAACTGTTATTTCGAAATTTCTCATGTTGTCTCCTTGGTCGGTGAGTGGTACTCCTTGATCAGTCAACTGTACTTGCTTTCACTGTTTTACACATTTGCTTCAGGGGAACTGCTCTGGCTGATTTTCTTATAGCTGGGGATACACAAGGGAGGTCAAAAGGTCTGCCAAGGAGTTGTAGATGTATGATGGAGAAGGTATTTCTGACTGCAAGAGACTAGCAGTTGTGTACTCTGAGCCGAATTTTTGGGATATACTCTTCTTAAATCGTGTGCGCGCATCAGAAGCAGTTTTGATGACAGAATTTGACATGAGGATCCAATTGGAATGATATTTTTGAAATTCTGCAATTTACTAACTTGTTGGTTGTTGTAGAGTTTTCTATAGATAGTAAAATCAAATGCATATGACACAAGAAATTTAGCCTGATTCCTTCAAATACTAGTATATTTACATACCAGGAGTCTGAAGCCTTTGCTGTTATAATGTTAACTAAAGTTGGTATGA
Source organism: Dryas octopetala (assembly GCF_963921425.1). Classification (NCBI taxonomy): domain Eukaryota; kingdom Viridiplantae; phylum Streptophyta; class Magnoliopsida; order Rosales; family Rosaceae; genus Dryas; species Dryas octopetala. The sequence goes on along the minus strand of NC_141374.1, from coordinate 12,488,597 downwards.
ATGTTCGAATGCAAAACTGGCCAGAAAATTCTGTTATTTCAGTCTGTTTACCTCATTTGCATTTGCAGTTAATTGCTGTAGTTTCAATACAATACTCTGCTTAGCTTGTAGTTCTATTTCAGGACCAAAATGCATTTTAAAGTTCTATTTCAGCAGGTAATCAAGATGGAACTTGTGCTCTTTTTTTGCTTGAGAAACTGCCAAATTGCAAGTGTAAATTATCAGGTTATATTTGCAGCTTCCTCCTCCTTCAATCTTTCCCATCTCAGTAACACTTCAGTATAACAAAATGTGGCCCCGAGCACAGCCATGCCATGGAACTTGAGCTTTGTACAAGTTGGGTTTGGCCCAGTTTCTAGACCTAGAAGGCAAAATTTCTTTTGGGTTGGGCTTGATCTGTTGAGTTTGAGAATCAAGCTGTGCCTTTGAAAAAGATATTTTGAGGGCATGCTTTGTATGAAGTGGATAGTGCTTTTGGCAGAAGCACCTGGGCATGCTTTGTATAATTACACTTGGAAGTGCTTTTTGATAAAGCATCTACTAAGTGCTTCTTCAGAAAGTACGAAAGATGTTCCTATTACTTAAAAAGCACTTTCTGCTATTTCTATCAAAGGTTATCAAAATACCACCCCGACGTGTACAAAGAAGAGAGAGAGAGAAAGTGACAGAGAGATAGAGAAAGAGAGAGACAAAGAAGAAGAAAGAAAGAAGGAGAGATGGAGAAAGAGAAGGGAGGGTGAGTTGTCATCGGTGTGTAGGGCCGTTGCCGGAGGTGGTTTGGGCTAGGTGAGGAGGGGGATGCGATGATGCAAATCTTTCCTCTTCTTTTTGTTTTTTATTTTTAAGTTTTAATCCTTTTTGTTTTTGTTTTTTATTTCAATTTTAATATATTTTTAGTATTCATCTTTTTAAGTTAGAAATAGAATTAAAATTTATTAAATATTTTTTTTGGTTTGAAACAAAAAAAAACACAAAAATATCATATTATCTTTTATTTGGACGAAGTTTTTAAGCAAAGGTGATGATTTATCTCACAATAACACAAGCTGTAAATATGTATCTTAAACTAACCTAAACTCAAATGTGTGTCATAATATAATTGATTTCAAAATACATGTTATGAATGAAAAAATTTCCTTACAAACCCTTTGAAAATGCTGCACAACATTGGAACATGCTTTGCTTCCTTGGAAAATCACAGCAAGGCCGACTCTATTGTTGGCATTTGTTCTCAGTGCACCGCAATCTCTTCCATGTGCCATCTCGGTAGGCCAGTATGTATACAGAAAGAAGACCGAACACAAGCGACCAATCAAAATGAGCTATTTTGCGGGCCCACAATAGGCCCATGACCTTAGCATACGTAAACCGATGGCTGAGGTTACTTCAAAATTCAATCGAAGGCTCTGGCCCCATGAGGGCCACGTGATCAAACCCTCATCACCTGCTGCTTTGCACGTGCAGCATGCCTTATGCTGGACCTACGTGTACCATGCAACGCCACTTCAACTTTTATTTGAACGACCGAAAATTTTCCCTTTTTTTTTTTTTTTTTAATAAGAATCATCGAAAATGTTAAAACGAATAAATAAAAGAACAAACTTTTGGCCCAATAATTCAATTCCGTGGGCCATCATTATTGTTAGAACTGTTTTGATTGAAATGATCGGATGAAGAGGACTTGGGGTTGGCCAAGCAGTTGTGCTGCCCGCACCTTACCGGGTTTCGATTCCCCCTCCCCCTCTAGATCTCTTTCCTTGGCCTCCCTTTATAACAAAAAAAAAAAAAAAAAAATGATCGGACGAAGAATATTATAGCATTAATTTTCAGTCAAATTTGTGACTCCTAATTTATCATGTTGCTTTGCTTTTAGGCAACTTAAATGTGTGCATTTAACTTTCATGTTAATGTGTTTACTATTGCTCAATGAGTTTTCATTAAAACACTTCACATTTCTTCTTTTGTATATTTGAGCAATATGATTATTGGACTGTCAATTTAAATAGCATGTAACAAAGATTTTTTAAAATTCCTAATTGAAGTGATGATAGGAAAGTCTTATTCACAAATATGATGTAGTTAATTGACTTAGTCACAATAACTTCAAGATAAATTTAATATTATATAAAGTATCACTAAATAAATAAAAAAATTATTGTAGCTAAAATAAGTGATGCAACATTTTCATTAAAGCAACAATTAAGTACATCCCTGGTTATGAATTTGATTCTTTTTTTCTTTTTTTATCGATAGAGCATTTTTATTACATGGTAGAGTTTGATTCTCACTATTCACTATGAATAAAGCATTTGTTCATAGAGAATAGTGAGAATCATCTTTCTTGCTAAAAATAGAAAATAAAAGGTCATCCTTATCATCCTTCTAGTGAGAATCCAGGTATCACTCTTCCTATCATTCTAGCTAAAAATAGAAAATAAAAGGTCATCCTTATCATCCTTCTAGTGAGAATCCATATACCTCTCTTCTTATCATTCTAGCTAAAAATAAAAAATGAAAAGTCATTCTTATCAATAAAAATGGATTCTATGTTTGTATTTTTTTTTTAAATCATGTTGATGACTAATTGTATTTCATCCCTCTCAAATCTTTATTTTTATTTATTTTTGTTGTTGTTACATGATGAATATATGTAGAGGTATCAAACAAGTCATGCTAGAGCACATTTGTATTTTACTCATGCTGGTCTATTTAATAATCGTGTCATGTTCATGCCGGACCAAATAGCTAAGACTTTGGCCCAACACAACTCGTGACTCATTCATGCTCGTAATATGTCTTAAATAGATTGGCCCACGAAGTCTTTTTGTTTTTTGTTTTTTTATTAAAAAACTCACGCTATCTTTTATAATTAAATATTAATATTTATGCTTACAAAATTGAATTTTCTTGTTTATTTTTTGAAATAGTGTTAAATGAGTTTTAAATAATTTGTGCCTATTTCACGCTTGTCCTCATGTTTAATGGGCTAAAATTTGTGGCTCAACTTGATCCATTTATGTGTGTAGTGTTCGTGCCGTGTTGTGTTCGTTTTAATTGTCAACTCGTGCTGGTAACACCTTTTTGACACCTTTAAATTTAAGTATTGTAAAGAAAAATTAAACGAATTAACAATATTAATGTGAATGAAGCATTTAATACCAATCCATTAATTTTCAACCCTTTAAATTAGGTATACATAATACATTACCTAACTACATGACTAACCTATTAAAAGTATGATGATGAAAAAAATTATTGGAATTATGGGTTGGCTATCTTTGTATTGTAATGACGATCTTAATTTAAATTCTGCCATTATAGTATACATAATAAATTAGTTTAATATATATACTTTGTAACATTGTGAAAGAACATATACATTAGTTTTAACATTAAATATCTATCTATTTATCTTATATGTTGAGAAATTTTAAACAATCTTAATAAATTTATATAATGATTATGAAAAAAAACATATCGAAGAAAATCACTACCTTAAAACTGTTATAGTTATAGTCCCCGTTCATTGGGGCTTTGGTAGCTGGCTCGTTGCCATTAGGTCACCAGCACTAGGTAGGCATCAGCCTTCTTACAACTATGTCGAGACATGTGTTGGTACACAATCGTCTGGGCATAGTCATTGCCATGTTAAACTACATTTCTCATTTCCTGGCCAAAAATAAAAAACTACATTTCTCATTCAAACAAAAAGTTCGTATCATGTGTGACACATTGTGTGTGATGTATATTGTATAGTATACGTATATAGCGTATAGTATAATTAAGTATTATATGTGACTAGTAATAATATGGAGTCTTCCAAAAACAAAAGACAATTATTTGATTCTTTTGAAAAAGGTGAATGATTTTGATACCTTTATCGGCCTTTTGGGTAACATCAAGTGAATGATTTTGATATTTTTATAGAATATACTTGTTTATATGTGATATTTTTTTGTGTTGGTCTGAAAAATACACTTGTCCATATACGACTAATAATAGAAGAAATGAATGCAAGTATAGTACAAATATCCTTTTTATTCTTTAAATATTCACAGCCATTCAGATCAATGGAAATCGTGAAACCCAAAAAGATCACTGAAATAAATATTATATTTTTTTTGTGTGAAAAAATTACTGAAATAAATTAATAATATTTTTCACTTTCCTCGCATAATGCTGTGGGCAATGGGCATGTGGCTGTTTGGGTTCGTTGCAGCGCTTCAGATATGGGAAGTTGGGAACGGTCTGTGCCGTTAGTTAAATAAAAAGAAATAATAATAATAATAATTATATAATTATACGTTAAATTAAAAAATAAATAAACCCGCTGGAAATTTACTGGCTGCTCATTTTCCGCGTTTCGTCGGTTCGATTCAGAAATCACCGAAAAAAAAAAAATCCGCTTTTTTCATTTATTCAGTGTGTCCAATAATTAACCAAATTCTGAAGCGAAATTTTGCAAAAGGAAAAAAAATAAAAAGAGTGAGAAGATTATTCAAAAATAGCGAAAGAAAGAGGTTGGGGCAAAGATGTTTGCTTTCCATTTCTGGCAAAAATACCAATTGCTTGGGCTCCATTCACTTTATTCTTCAGGTTGGCTTCTCTAGGGTTTCGCGCTTGACGAATGTTCCAGTTTTGCCCTCCTCCTTCTGAGAATTGAACCCTCCGCCTTTCGAAACTGCTTTTCTGTTCCAATTCAGGTGAGGTATGCATTAATTAATTCGATTGTTTTTTTAATTTTTTTTTTCAGTTTCAGTTTTACTTTCTGATTGGCTGCCGAGAAAATGAAGTAATTGTAATGTTGGCGGTGGTTTTAGTCTGCTGGTGTTCTAAGAAAAACTTATCAGCTGAGAGTTCTTATTTATCACTTATTAGGCTCAGATGAGACTTCAGAGCTTTAAATTTTCCTATTTTATTGCATTTTCTTAACAACCGAACGGTGTACCACTGTGGATAATACATCAATTAAGTATCAAGGGTATTGTAATATTTATTATTTTCTCTGTGATTTAGTCTTTTATCATGTTTCTTATTAAAATTTGAATTATTTTTTTTGATAGATAATGCATTTATTATGTGGTTTGTAATTAACTAGCATATTGCTGATTGCCAATGTGTGTAACTTATGGATTTTAATCTGGTTCACTTTGTTTTATTTAATAATTTTTTTATGGTGTTTATATCTTCCGGAGATTTCTCAAGATTGATGTATTGTTGCTTGAATTTCACTTCAGAACGACGGTAACTTAATTTTATTGAAGTGTCAGCATGAGGCAGTGGTCATAAATCTCTGAACTTTGTGTTGCATGATATATCTTTGGCGTTTTCATCTTGTTAGTCTTATAGTTCTGTTAGTTCTTCATGAGTTTAAGTATTTGAACATGGTTTCTCACTGAACGAATCCCCTGATAGGTTGTTGTGAAGAGTTGGTTGAATGAAATCGGTATAGACAGCATGGAGGATGCAGTGGCTGAGGAAGTGACCCCATCACATCCAGCAGAGGGCGCACAGCTCCAAAGTAAAGAGAATGACTATTCACTGAAACCCGAAAACAGCAACACGTTGGAATGCCAAGAGATGCGTATACCAGGCGAGGGTGATTATTCGATGCGTATACCAGTTGAGGGCGATTATTCCCAGGGTTCACATCAGGAGTTTTTTGGGATGCTAGATGGTAAGAGTGTAGATAGGAGTATCAGCCATGTAAATGAATTAGAACACCCATATAATAGCCTAGGCTTTATGGATGATGGTGGTTTCATGGTGGAAGAGTTAACTGTGAGAAATTACAATAATTCAAAATTAGCTATTCAAGATGCATCAAACAATCAAGGGAGATTGCAGACTAGGCAGAACCAGTGGCAACATCTATATCAGCTAGCAAGCGGATCAGGAAGTGGGAGTTCACGAGTCAATACTGCATTCAGGGATAATGGTCAGGTAATGCCCAGTGGCTTGGAGAATGTGGGGTACACATCTCTCCCTGAGCATTTGGCTCAAAGTGACAATCACTATGAAGTCGTGGAAGAATTGACAAAAACTGAAAATAGAGTGGTTTCAGGAAATACTTATGCAGGTATCCGGACAAAAATCCTATCTAAATCAGGCTTTTCTGAGTTTTTTGTTAAAAATACATTAAAGGGTAAGGGCATCATATTTAAAGGCCCACATCATGATGGCTGTCATGTTGAATCTAGAAACCTGAATAGTACAAAGGTGGCCAGTGGTTCTATGGTAGCTGCTGATCCAACACCGAGTCTGGATGCCAATATTGCTATACCTTCTTACAATGGAGTGAATGCTGAGCCCAGGCTTGGTGGCTGTCATGTTGAATCTAGAAACCTGAATAGTACAAAGGTGGCCAGTGGTTCTATGGTAGCTGCTGATCCGACACAGAGTCTGGATGCCAATATTGGTATGCCTTCTTCCAATGGTGTGAATGCTGAGCCCAGGCTTGGTGGCTGTCATGTTGAATCTAGAAACCTGAATAGTACAAAGGTGGCCAGTGGTTCTATGGTAGCTGCTGATCTGACACCGAGTCTGGATGCCAATATTGGTATGCCTTCTTCCAATCGTGTGAATGCTGAGCCCAGGCTTGGTGGCTCTGATAATGACGAAATCAGTTTGAGAGAATGGCTGAAAATTGGGCATCCTAAAGTGAATAAAGTTGAGTGCCTGTGTGTATTCAGACAGATAGTGGATCTGGTGGATCATTTTCATTCCCAAGGAGTTGCTTTGCATGGCTTGCAGCCTACTTTTTTCAAGTTGTTGCCTTCAAACCAAGTCAAGTATGTTGGCTTACCAGTCCAGAAAGAGATGTTAGAGAGTATTATGGATCAAGATACTTCTCAGTCAGAAAATAGTTCAATTAGGAAAAAGCCAGTAGAGCAGGAGTTTTCCTCTGTTGGTGTATGTTCAAAGAAGCAAAAGACCAGCCAGAATACTAGATTATTTAGGCAATGCCCTCAGTTCCCTTCCACTTCCTCCTTCAAACGGGAAACTGTGAATACTAGCCACATCAACGGCACTGGCTTACGGAATGGAAGTAATGTATTTGGTGAACCTAACCCAGGTACAAAGCTTGGGACACATACCAAGTCCAGAAGTCCTCTTGTGTATAATGCAGCTCAACAGCAGTTGACTTCAATAAGCGAGCAATTGGAAGAGAAGTGGTATATCAGTCCTGAGGAACTCAGTGAAGGGAGCTGCACGGTTTCATCAAATATCTACAGCCTGGGTGTTCTTCTTTTTGAGGTGCAAAGATAATTGAATAATGTTGTTCCTGCACTTGACACATGATATTGCTTTACCAAATTGAATGAAAAATCTAACGGGTTGATTTGGGTTTTTCCTTTCAGTTACTTGCCCATTTTGACTCAAATAGTGCCCTTGCTGCAGCAATGTCCAATCTGCGTCATAGAATTCTTCCTCCAAATTTTCTGTCAGAAAATGCTAAGGAGGCTGGATTTTGTCTTTGGCTACTTCATCCCGAACCATCATCACGCCCCACAACAAGGTATTGCTGAACCCTTGTCATGTTAATTTATAAGATCTTAATTGACATAAGATATGAAGATTTTGAATCCATGACCTGTAAAGGTGTGTATTTCCAGGGAAATAATGCTTTTTTGTTATGTTGAAAGAAAATTACAACCATTCACTCTTAATCAACAAATTACAGCAGTCAAAGAGAAGTTTAGACAAAACTGGAGGAGGATAATTACAATCCCAAAAGAATTGTGACTAAGATCATGCCTGAGATTTGCCAAAATGGTATTTAAATAATGTTGAAAGATGTATTATCAGAAAGAAATGATATTTTGAATATTTATTCCATGAACAAAAATCTATTCGATATCAAGTGACGAAAACATAAGTCATAGTGTTAAGGTTCCTTTTATATGGGTGTTTTATATATAGACACACAAAATGTGATTGAAATGTGCAATTAAAAATAAAATTGAAGACCTTTTGTAGGGTGTGAAATTTGAATCCAAAAATCTTCAGCCCATACTTTGTTCTAGGGTTACTATTATAATTGGTATGACTTTTGAATAGCAGTTGAAATGAACCTATAAGATTCATCGAGTTTTGAGAGGATCTTTCAGGACATAGTCAGTCCAATTGGGAAAGTACTCTATTGTTTAGGAAAATCTGTTGTTTCTCATAGGTTGATAGAAACTTGTGGATTTTGGAAATTGAATTTTATTCCTTTTTTTTTTTATTAAAAAAAAATAATAATAGTAATAATGTCACTGCTGGTTAACGCGCTGTCTGTGAACCTCATGATCCTCCAGGTTTGTTTTGGATGTATAAATGATTAGAGTTTGCTGCTATTATTCACTCTATCTCAATACCAAACTGAAGTGCACTGGGGCTCCTTGGTTGAATATTCAAGTGCTGATCTGTACTTGATGGAATTTTTCAAAGTTTTGTAATTGCTTTGCCTCCCCCCACAAAAAAAGAGGACATTTGGAATTTTTACCTCATTTTGTCCTCCAATATACTGTTCTGAGTTTATGATCATTGGTTATGGCAGGGAAATTCTACAATCTGAAGTAGTTAATGGATTACAGGAGGTGTGTGTAAAAGAATTGTCATCATTTGTGGACCAAGAGGATGAAGAATTGGAATTATTGCTGCATTTTCTCACATCATTGAAAGAACAGAGGCAGAAGGATGCCTCCAAATTGATGGAAACCATTCAGTTCTTAGAATCAGACGTTGAAGAAGTTGAGAGGAGGCACCGTTCAAGAAAACCCCTGATTGATCCTGGCTTGTACGATGAATCCCTCAATGGAAGGAAAAATGATTTCTTTAATAAAGAAGCTTCAAGGTCAGAGGTGCTTTCTCCATTACCCCCTGTTCCTAGTTCATATGAGTCAAGGTTGGTGAGCAATATCGATCAGCTTGAAAGTGCTTACTTCTCTATGAGATCAAGAATTCAACTTCCTGAGACTGATTCTACAATATGCATAGATAAAGATCTATTAAGAAGTCGCAAGAATTCGTATTTGACAACAAAGGATGAAGAAACTAAGACTCCCACTGATCGACTTGGAGCCATCTTTGATGGCTTGTGCAAGTATGCTCGGTACAGTAAGTTTAAAGTACGTGGAGTACTAAGAAGTGGAGATTTCAACAGTTCCTCAAATGTAATTTGCTCTTTGAGTTTTGATCGCGATGAGGACTATTTTGCTGCTGCCGGGGTCTCAAAGAAAATAAAGATTTTTGAGTTTAATGCTCTCTTCAATGATTCTGTTGATATTCATTATCCAGTGGTCGAGATGGCAAACAAATCAAAGATCAGCTGTGTTTGCTGGAACAATTATATCAAAAACTATGTGGCTTCAACTGATTATGATGGTGTAGTCAAGGTGTGAATATCTTATGCTAATAATTTGTCTTACTTGTAGCTATTTCTTGTCCTCATCTTATTGATTTCTTGCATTGCACATGACATACTTTGCTTTAATGGATATCCAGTTATGGGATGTCAGCACTGGTCAAGAGTTTGCGCAATACACTGAGCATGAACGGAGGGCTTGGTCTGTTGACTTTTCTCAAGTACATCCCACAAAATTGGCCAGTGGGAGTGATGATGGTACTGTGAAACTGTGGAGCATTAATGAGGCATGCTCTCTCTCTCTCTCTCTCTCTCTCTATAAATATATATATAGGGATTTTCTCTAGGGCGGACACGTTCGCTTTTTTTTTTTTTTTTTTTTTGCGGATTTTCTTCGCTGAGCGCTCTGTACCATTACCGAGCACTCGGCAGTGACTTTTTTTTTATAACAGCCAAGCACTACTTCCACCACTTGGCGTTGCTTCCTCCGCCTAGTTGAAGGGTACTTCTGTGACGGGTTCACCCCATACCCTCCTAGGGTGTCTGTCCAAAATTCAGGAGTTAAAACCTAACATAAAGCCAACAAACCAGTGCCGAGCTCTAGGGAGAAGAAGAAAAAGATACTGCCGAGCACTTGGCAGTGCTACCGAGAAATCCGTGAAAAAAAAAAGATGCGGGTGTCTGCCCTAGAGAAAGACTATATATATATGTATATATATATATATCTCTCTCTCTCTCTCTCTCTAAGAATAGATTGTTCTCTATTGCCTTTTAGTTTTTCCGTCCTCTGCTTCAAGATGTTGCTATATTATTTTTCTGTTGTATAACCTTGCTCATTTTAAGCATCAAATTTACTATTCCGAGAAACTCTTTTCAAAGTTACCATTCCGAGAAACTCTTTTTAGTTACTGAGGGTTCTTATTGAAATGAAATTTATGTTTGCTATTGATCTAGAAAATGTTGCTGTCTGAACTAGTAATGGAGCATATTTGACTATTTGAGAACTGCTCAAGTAGGGCTTTGAGCACTGTTTTTGACAGGGTCTCTAATGCAGAGCATATGGAAATATTTTATTAGGGTTTTTTTTTTAAAGTAAATTGAGGATTCATATTTCATTTTAATTTTGGAATTTTTGCACTATGTAGGGCTTGCTTAATTTAATTGGGATTCCTTGAACTAGTAGGGTTTGTTTTCCTATTACTATCTGGGTTTCCCTTTTTAGCTTTATTTTGTTATTGGGTTTGGATTGCCTATCATATAAATATGCCTTATTGAAACATAAGGAAGAAGACTTCAATGTTTAATTGATATTATAGTTCCCTCTTGTTCTCTTTCTTCTCTCTTTACCTCTTTATTGGTTCTGCAGTTCTGCTTCAATACCAAAGCCCAATCTTTCTTTACTTTGGCACTTCTTCATGACCACTGCTTAAGATTTTGTGACATTCTTTTGATATAGGTCTTTTTTGTTTTCTTTTCAGAAAAACTGTTTAGGCACCATCAAGAACATTGCAAATGTATGCTGTGTACAGTTCTCTACTCACTCCACTCATTTGCTGGCCTTTGGGTCTGCAGACTTCAGAACCTACTGCTATGATCTTCGTAATGCTAAAATGCCCTGGTGTGTATTGGCTGGCCACGAGAAAGCTGTAAGCTATGTGAAATTTTTGGACTCTGAGACCCTTGTTTCTGCATCCACTGACAACACTTTAAAGCTATGGGATCTTAACAAAAGCAGTCTTAGTGGTCCATCCATCAATGCTTGTAGCTTAACCCTTGCTGGGCATACCAATGAGAAGGTTGGTCCCCCAGCCTATTTTTTATTGTTTCTTTATGTTTGATTTTTTTTTTTGTCTTGATATTGGGATCTAGATAATACTCACTTTTGACTACATTGTTACTATCTGACCAAGTTTTTTTCTTTTTTCTTGGCTGGTTCACACTTTGGATGCTGACTCCCTCAGAACTTTGTGGGTTTATCTGTTTCTGATGGTTATATAGCATGTGGTTCAGAAACAAATGAGGTATTTCATTAATTCTATGCTATGTAGTTCTTTTATTAATAAAATCAAAGAGGGAACAGACCTTTAATTGAATATTAGGAAGTTTATAACAGAAAAAGGTAAAGAGAGAAGTACTGAAGGTGATTGTAGTTTCTACACGGTGCTTGTGTGACATGTATACTTTTATCAAAATATAACCAGTTTCTCTAGCTTTTTGAGTTGATATCTCATATCCTTGTTCCAGGTTTATGCTTACCATAGATCTCTGCCTATGCCAATCACTTCCCACAAGTTTGGCTCCATTGATCCTATTTCTGGGAAAGAGACTGATGATGATAATGGGCAGTTTGTTTCAAGTGTCTGCTGGAGAGGGAAATCAGACATGGTTGTTGCTGCCAATTCAAGTGGGTGCATAAAAGTACTGCAGATTGCTTAAGGGAAAGGTAACCCTCCTGACATCAATCAAGAATTCGCTATCCTTTTGAATCCTTCTTGATGGCTTGTGAGTCCCTGAGTTTTCTTCTGGAGGCATATTCTAAAGTTGAAACTCCAGGAAGTAAGTTTGCTGGAAAGACTAAACATCTTTGGATACTCTGATTCTAGCCATCCATGTGAGATAGAAGGACTGAGAACAACTAAATTACTAGTGGTGCATCATTTCAGCACTAAAATATAGTATCAAAAGGATAGCGAGCTGGCTGCGAAAACATTTTGAATCTTCCAATCAGATAGATTGTGAATACCAGCCCAAGAACTGACAAACTTTAAACAGTATCGTGTTGCAATAGATAAAGGAGACTTGAGGATTGCTTTGTGAAGCTCGGCTTCAAAATTTTAAAATGAGACAATCAAGATCAATGTGAAATCAGGGCAAGCAGGTTACAGTTGAAAATAAAATTCTTGGATGAGCAGTGTCATCAAGTAATTGAAATTGGAGACTGTGCTTACAAGATTGTGCTCCACCCTTGCACAGTTATTCCTCAACAAATTCAGTTCAATCATGCAGGAATGATGTTACATAGGTCATCGGCTTATCACATTATTTGGCAGCAGTTGTGTACTGGCCACATCAATTATTATGACCAGAAATTGTTTACATAATAATTGATACATCAGCTATCATGTAATGTAGTCTGCTAATCTGGTTAAAAAATATGGTCTATGTAACAATATTCATTGTGGAGTCCTTTTATTATTCAGTAAGGACTGCATATGTAACCAAGCTGTTGAGAAAACAAGGATCCATGTTGAGTTGTTTTCAGTGTATAGTGTAAAACATAGGGTTCAGCTATTGTAAATTTTCTGAGATTAGATTTATATGACAATCCTGTTTTTGGGAGATTACACAATGTCTTGTATAGTTGTATCTTATCTGCTATTATATCTCGCAATTTAAATTTATGTGATCTATCAATTAGAGCCAAGCATCTTGAGAAAGGGTATGAATTATTTTTAAGATTTATTTATTTTTGGGTAGGAAAAAGATAGTAAATTTATGATTTTATGTTGCCTTTTTAATATACTGAACTGTAGTTTGAATTGGAAACCATCGGTCTGCAAATTATGCATAATTCAGCAGGACATAGCACTGTTATAATAACTGTACATTACTTCTTGCACATTAAGATTCAATTTTTTTTATTTGTTTTATTAAGAGATCAAAAAATCGATAGTAATACAAGGGCGATCTATGAAAGAAAGATATGTGGACCAATAACAAAGCATAAAAAAAACTCTTCTATTGATCTTGAAATCTATGGAGCTATAACGTAAGAACTTGAAATTTACAGATGAAAAAAAGGACGAAGTGTTTCTATGTTTTAAACGAAAAACTGGCATGGAATTTCTTTTTTTCTTTCTTCACTGTGTGCTAAATTCTATATGAGCAAAAAAGGCTAATGTAACTCTGAATCTGAGACATGACCTGGCGATCTCTGTTGGCTTTTAAAGCTTCGAGTCATAGGGCTCATAGAGCTCAGATGTTGACTGCTTCGGTTTGTCCTCAAACCGCGACTGCATGAATTTAATGGCGACGAAATTTTTGGTGGAGGAATTTTTGGTGATGGAAGTTTTGGTGGAGGAATTTTTGGTGATGGAAGTTTTGGTAACGAAACTCTCGGCGATGAAAGTCTTGGTGTTGTTGGTGTTGTTGATGTCCCTGTGTAAACAGATGAACAAGTTTTTGAGTCAAATGATTGTTAAATTGAGAAGTAGAGAAGTGAATTGAGGTGAAGTTGTTAACTGACCTGAGCCTTTTCTACCCACCCTCATTTCCGGACGTTTCTTTGCAATGAGAGTTCTCTTCAATGGAGCCTCGGTACAAACTGACCTCACATCAAAAACTGACCTGGCATCAGAACAAACAGACCTCGTATCATAAAGTGGTGCCAATGGCTCTTCCATTGCAGAGACACTGTCCATCCTGCAAGGTGAGACTTCTTGCTTGCTCATCGAAGCTGGATCACTTATAGAATCCAAACTCTTAACCCTGGTCAATCCGGGGCAAGTCTTCTCCTTCTCCCTGAGTCTATAAGAGAACATTTGAAATGGGATTTGTGATATTGAGGCTAAATCAGCATACCCCGCCACCACGGAAATGTTCTTCTGGAACCATGCCTCTATGTCACAGTAATCCATAGAAGGGGATTGCAGGATAGGCGGCTGATCATCGACAGGGTTCAAGGCAAGGAATTTCTTAATGTAGCGTAAAATCCTGCAGATGGATGAGAAGCTCAGGCGCTGAGATGGGTCAGCGTGCCAGCATCTCTTGGTTAAACTGACAAGGTATTTTGGTGCAGGGAATGGGAAGAGAGGCCTTCCTCCAGCTCTTATAGTATGACTCATCTTGTCCCCTTGGAGATGTGAATCTTCAAAAGGAACCTTCCCAGTCAAGAGCTCAAAGCAAAGCATCCCAAAGCTGTATACGTCTGCTTTCTCTGTGTATTTCGAACGACAGTTGCCTCCTTGTTGTTCTTGCTCAGCTAGGACTTCTGGGGCACACCAGATCAAAGGGTTGATTTCATTTTGGGGCTGTGAGTTTCTAGAAGTTGGCTTGCTTACGGATGATAAACCAAAACCTGAGATCTTTGCTTGGAAATAACCTTCAGTGCAATTCCTTGCCTTGAGAAAGACATTGGAAGGGTTCAGCTCTCCATGACAGATCTTTCTAGAGTGGAGGTACTCCATGCCTCTTGCAATCTGAAGCATGAGATCAACCACCACTGGGAGTGAGAACAGAACCTGCCTTCTTGCGCCGCAGTTCTCCTTCATGTAGCAGCGGAGATCCTTGCTCATCAACTCCATGACAAGAAAGCATTCCTTCTTATCCTCATCATAAAACCCACAAAGGTATTGCAGTACATTGGGGTGGGAAAGTGAAAGCAGAGTCAAAATCTCAGCATTCAATGGTTCAATTTCCCCAAGAAAGTGTCTTAAGGCAAAGTTGTGCCCCAACCAGTGGATTTCCTTGTACTGCCTTCCCCCTCCTAACCGCCTCCGAACTAGGTAATCCTTAGATCCCAATAAGATTGAGCTTGGGAAGAGTTTCCCACTGAAAGGTTCTGACCCATTTAATTTCTTGAGCAGCAAGTCACCAAGCCTCTGCTCATTCTTTGTCAAACCAAGGGGTGCTGCTATCTTTTTCTCCTTGAGTGCTTCAATAAGCCTCGACCTATCTTCCCTCCAAGCACTCTCCAACCTGTTGCAGATTGCCTTTGGCACCAGATACTGCTTCCCAAATCTCCACTGGAAAAGTTTGGGGTCATTCCACTCCTTGTCATACTTCCTTGAGAGCACAATCCTCTTCTTTTGCATGTCATCCTGATTGAGCCCCGCGATCTCTCCAGCATTCTCGATTGCCTCGATGACAGCCGGGATGTAGCAGAACAAGTTGTGAAGATAGAATTCGACGCAGTCCTTGTTCTGATGGAAGATGATTGCTTTGCCCCACCAGTCCTTGGAATCCATGCACTGCCTGATGTAGATCTCCCCTTCTTTAAAAACTCTGTGGAGCTCCCTCAGAGGCTGCTCAAGAGGTTTCCATTTCGTCTTTCTCTCTTCCAGCTTTAGGTTCTGGCTGATCTCCTCTCCAATTGTGTCAAGGGCCAGACTGAACACATTAAGCAACAACCGGCACTGGCATTGATTGATCTGAATATCTTCTTCCATCACCATTAGAGCCTTCATGCTTCCCAAAACCTCTCCAATGTGCCGGAATTGTTCCATTCCGGCCCAGAAAGGTAAGGAAAGTTTTCTCAATACAACAAACAAGTCCCAATCAAATGCTAAAATGCTGTGCCAAAAAAAAAAAAACAACAAATATTCAATTATCAAGACCCAAAAAGATGCAAAACTTTAATATACTAAGGGATTTTGATTAGAAATGAAACAACAAAAAGGGTGTTGAGCAAATTAATCTCTCTATATATATATATATATATATTATATGTACCTGCTGTGAAGATTCAATTTTTCTTGGGTGCAGGATCAGAGAGAGCTAGCAACCAACCAACAAAACACCAATTCCTTTTGAGTTCTTCCGTACCAATAATCTGATCATCATCATCATCATCATCAAGAAAAGTGGGTGCCCAAAAGAAAAAGAAATAAAGGGAAACACAAAAATATTAAAACCAAAAAAAACCAGATGATGAACAACAACAACAACTGACCGGTTCTAGAATCAAAAAGACCCTCTCCAGAAAACCCAAGTCTTTCTTTCTATGTTTGATTCTTTTATTTTCCTGAAGGAAATGAAGAAGAAGCTGAATTCTGATTGATGTTTTCTATCTGAACCGCCTGAGTAGCTGTTGCTCAATACAAACGAACAACAACAAACGAAACTGAATTTCCGAGGTCGCAGTTTGTCACGTTGTGTAACGAATATAAGAAGAAACAGTTTTTTTTTTTTCTTAAATTAATAAACAAAAAAAATAAAACTTCGGCTTTTGGAAGCCAAAGTGACGTGCGGCGGTTGAAACACGTCCATTTTTGTTGGGATCTATTTGTATTGGTTCCCGCGAATTTCGTTATTTCCCGCTGTCTGTCCCCAAAACGGTGCCGTTTTGGGCTTTTTAGCGGGAGAGTGAAAGTGCAACGTCGTCGTATGATGAAGTGATACGAGCAGATACCAATACACGTATGACGTATGAGTGGCCCACACGGTTGTACACTACAGGCTACAGCCGGCTTGAAGCAAATCCAGCTTGAAGCAAATCCAGTCAAAATGAGTTGGGATTAGGTATTTCCATGTGAATAAAATTAAGCAATCCTCTTTAAGTCTCACATGTTGAATGAAATACAGAGTCTAAATTAGTAAAGTCCATACAATAATGCCTATTTTTATGGGTCGGAAGTGAATACAATAATACTAAACTTCTCTGAATTTATCTACCAGATAATATGTCTATATACATAAAGATTCATCCCTAAAATTCTTAAGGCCTCGAGGTGAATCATAAAAATGAAAATAGACTCTTCATGTACATTAATTAGACTTAATATAGTATATACGTATGTAAGAAATTTATAATATTTAGGGGCTTTCATTATTTTGGGTCCAAAGTAGTTGTGTCCACCTACTCTCAAGGCCACCCCTTATATACATAATACATGTGAATATGTTTCAATTTCTAGCAAAAAAGAAGAATGTATGTTTCGGTTTGAAATATATTGGATTTAAACTTAAATTAAATGTATATAGTTTGCTTTTTAAAAACTTATTGCACTCCTTGTATGTGAATGTATTAAGTGGGAAGTTAGTTATGAAGTGATGAGCTTTAGCTTATGCATTTACGACTATAGATCGAGTAGTTCGTTGAAGCACAGATCCATTTTGATATATCAAAACTGTACCTTTATTTTTGACGGAAGAGCTACATATTTATTCAATTGAATTTGTTTCATACTAATAGAACTATAAAAATGAGGTGAGCCAACCTCGACCCTTCATTTAAACAAAAACATTGTCACAAGACATAGCAAATCTAACATCACCCCATGTGCCACAAGCTTACATTGTTGTGCAATGGCATGGTTTGGTGCTTGCTTAAGTTTCTTTTTGTTTGGTTTTCTTAAGTGAATACACTATCACATTGTTTAATGACATGGTCTCATAGTCTCACCAAAGTTTGTCATTAAAAACTGTTAATCAAATTGTCTCTCGCACACTTATCTTTGGTATTGTTAATTGTGGGATATTGTACTTCACTAATGAATACCTGCATTCATAGGACCACAAGGTCTTGATTAATTTGTTAGAAACAATATACATGTTTCACATTGGAAGGGGTTATGTCGATATATAAATGTGGTTGGTGGCTACTCATCTCCACATGAATTCCATTGAATATAAGTCCATTGAAATTTGAATGTGGAAATTCCAATCATTATCAAGACATTAAAGATTGATTATTAGGATAAACTTATCACTATTATGCATTTCTTTTGGTTATTTCTTCATTCAATAATTCAAACCAATGAGTTTGACGGCAATATAAATATATTAAGGTATGACGTCCACAATGTTAGTGCCAATAAAATAAGGTGGAAAGTTGGAAACTATGAAATATATATACCTCTTTCCTATTTGTTCTTTTACTTTTTGTGTTGTAATTACGTCCCTCGTGCTTACAATCGGGCAACGCAGATTTTTGCTGATAATGCATTTCTGTCTCCCAATATGCACCTTTGGGTAGAAGATAACTCATTCTAGCTATTTGATGTACTTTTGGATATTCAATATCATTAAATAAAATCCTATCTCCCACTATGAACAGCCAAATAAATTTTTAATTTTAAAGTTAATTATGCAGATGCCTTTTTAAAATTTGGTGTAGTTACGAGATTAACTAATAAGAATAAATAGAAATTAACTAACATAAATTCATCTCGATTAATAGCCAGATAATCAATTGACACAATTTATAACACGTGTATAATTATTAAGAGTAAGATTTTAGATATTAGGGAGTCATACACATGTTATAAGTTATGTGAATTTATTGCACCACATTAGCATGCGATGTAGTGTTTGTCACTCATAATAGTTTTTTATAGCGACCATTGCAAGGGTAACCCTGAGGGTGAGGGTATGCGGATCCGAAATATTGAGTACCCCCAAATTCTATATATTCTTTATATAATTATATTGTATGTTAAACCTGAATAATGCATATGAATCCCTTATAAACTGAAGGTCTGCCATGCCCCATTGTTGCTTTCAGGGTTGCTCGCAAAGGTAAATGATTGAAAACAACTTTCTTCCTTCCTTTTAATTTTCTATGCATACTTTGAACATTCAGACCTCAAACAATTTATTTGCAAACAGTCACCCTCACTAGGATTATAGACAGCCAAAAATGATTTGAAAATGCAAATTCCTCCAAATATTAACTATGTTTCGAAAGAGATCCATGGAGTTGAATTCAATTTATTTTAGGAGGGCTATTCAGACCACCCAAAACTACTAAGTTGATCACCCTCACAAATTTTTGATCATTTTGCCCCTGCATTAAAAAAAAAAAAAAACCCATTTCTCCAATTTTGGCCGGCCACCCCTCCCCGCAGCCGGCGCAACCCCACCCCCTCCCCATCGCCAGCGCGACCCCACCCCTCCCCTTCACCGATCGACCCCACCCCTCCCCATCGCCAGCGCGACCCACCCACCCCGATCTCCCCTCTCTCTGCCTTCTTCCCTCTCTCTCCCCTCTCTCTGCCTCCCTCCCTCATCGGACCACTATGGGTGGCCGGCGCAATCCCACCCCTCCCATCGCCGGTCGACCCTACGGTGGGGAGGGTGGGGTTGCGGCGGGGAGAGGTGGCCGGCCAAAATTGGAGAAATGGTTTTTCTTTAATACAGGGGCAAAATTGGCAAAATTTTGTGAGGGTGGTCAACTTAGTAGTTTTGGGTGGTCTGAATAGCCCTCATTTTTATTTTGTGCTCGATTAGGGATGATCCTCAAAAGCCTTGTAGTTGACTGTTGATGTAGAAGCCCAAGCCTGATTGGACCCAGGCCTGTTAGGTTACTTTTCCTTGTTTAACCCCAACAGGAGAGGAAAAAAGCCCAATCATAGTACATAAAAACGTCTGGCCCAAATCCGTTAAACTTTTTTATCCATTAAATGAACTTTTTTTTTAATATACAATTAAAAATTTAAATAGTAATGATCCACATCAATTACACACTTTCTAACGGGAAATAAATCAATTTAATCTACATTATAAATATGTATTAATTTACATTATCAATTTTATTTTTTAATATTATTATTTAACTACGTGTATTAATTTTTTGTAGTTATTAACATTTTCACAAATAATATGCATAAAAATATGTACATGAATTTTATTTATTTTTTATGCAAGTGTGGTTGTAGCTCATAATATACAAATGAGCGTCCGAACGTTAGCCTTTAGCACGTCTTGTTTATATAAGCCTGTTTTTATTCATCTTTACAAAATTTGAATTTATTTAATTCATTTGTTAAAAGTGTTCCTGATAAAATAAAAATTTTGATTAGTAAAATAATAATAAATGTGATATATGATTGGTCATATAGTCGTGGTGTTTGAATGCTTAACACAAACACTTAAAAGTACACTGTTAAGTGCTAACTGCTAACACAGTAGTGGAAACTAGAAAATTAGAAATAAGGAAAACAATAAGAAAAAGATGTTTTTCTGACTCAAAAACAAAATTTCCAAAAGAAAAAAAAAAAAAAAAGAAGAGAAAATAAGAAAAAGATGTCTCATTAGCTTTGAGACTTTCAGTCCCTGGACTCCCTCCTTCCTCCATTCCCCAAAATCTGATGTACTTTTCGCAAGCAAAACATAATTAAACATTCTGATCAAACCAAGCACAAACCATAAAATTAAACATTTGCACTGAGACTCAGAGAGAGGGAAAGAGAGAGAGAGCCAGCTACAAGCACAAGGCAAAGTTCACCCACAAATTGAAATAATAGTAATGCCCGAAGACGTTTTATGCGCGCAACCGCTGGTCACTTAGAAGAAGACGATGCAGTGGTACTTTGTTGCCGCGCTACTCACCGTCCTTACCAGTTCTCAGGTCAGTAAACCTTCGGAATCTGCAATTTCATTGTCGTTTTAATTACTATCTTTTTGCGTTTCATTGTTTTCTAGATCTCTCTTTGCTCTTAAACTCTGAATCTGAGCTCTTCAGTGTTTGGATTTTGGACCCATTTCCAGAATTTGGAAAACATTTTGTTTATTTGAGCCCAAATCAATTCAGTCAAGGTTTTGCTTGATTTCCCAGAAAATCCTGTTCATTTTTAGTTATTGTTTTGTTTTTATTTGACATTTGCCTATCTGTTTATGTAAATAATAAATATGCGCTGCTATGGCTTACCCAAAAAAAGAAATGTGTGTTTATGAGTGGCAGTGTGACAATGAACACAATTAGTTCTAACTGAAAATGATAGGAAAAGGTTTTGAATTGTTATTAGTCTGTACCTTTGCTTGCCTATGCTGACTGAAAGAGCTGATCATTGAACTATACCATCAAAATGTGGCAAGTATTTGAGCTGTGAAAAGTACAAGTATACACTCCACATTTTTCGAGCTTTTAAAATATTGAAATAATTTGAAAGGAAATATTGTGTTCTTCTAAAATTCCAAGTATCTGATAATTTTAGAGTGAAAATGTAATACTTGAAACTTGCACCATACATGAATTGTTTCTTGAGATTTTATGGATGGATGCACTTGCGTGCAATTTTTTAAGAATTCATGGGTAAGGGAACCAAATGGACCCTAAAAATTTGTAATTTTTATGTTGTATGAATCTCTGTAAAGTGTTTGTGATGGAACTGCTGTTTTTGGATCAATTTGTGGTGTCTGACCTGGCAGACTTCTATCCAACACACTGGGGCAACAAACTAGAATTTATCTGAAAGAGAGAGAAATGTCCTGTTATACAAAATTATTAACTTGTTTCTTCTCAAAAGTGGTTGAATTAGTTATAACTCGAGGCAATGCCCATTTTCAGTATGGAGCTTTTAGCAGCAGTCAAGTTTGTTTGATATTTTAGTATGGATTTCTGAGTGTTGCTAGAAGAGAAAGTTTCCGCAGCTTTTGATGCAGCACACTGATATCAAATTTTGCACTTCCCATGATGAGTGGAAATTTAAATATTAAACATAGTTATTTCTGAACTTTTGGTTCATTGCCTTTTGGCATTTTCACAATTACTGTTGTCTACATAAACTTTTAAGACATATTTCCCTATACATCATTTGTTCCTCAACTGTTCTTCATGGGTCTTTGAAATGTCTGGAGTGGGAGAACTTTGGGTGTAAGCTTTGCTTTTTTTTGCTGTATTGACGTCGGTTGATGGTATTGGTTTATAAATTCAGTTTAAAAGAATTATGTATTTTCCAGTCTCCTCGCAATGAATATTCATTCCTCCGCTTCCTTCATTTCAGGGAATCTTGACAACTCTTTCTCAGAGTGATGGCAAATATAAGTATGACTATGCAACTGTTCCGTTTCTTGCTGAAGTATTTAAGGTACTTCACTTTACTTATCTTCATTAACAAGATCATTTAGCATGTAAGTTAACATTATTTTTCCTCTTTAAACCATCAAATTAGAGATAGTTTTTCGCTATATAATGACTCTTTTTCTTCTCCTCAAATATTCGATGCATTTTTAATTGTACTGATATTTCACCGTTTTTTTTTTTCCTTAAATACAGCTAGCAGTTTCCAGTTTACTTCTTTGGAGAGAGTGTCGCATATCACCTTCTGTACGAATGACTACAGATTGGAAGAGTGTGCGCTTATATCCTATTCCTTCAATCATATATCTAATTCATAACAATGTTCAGTTTGCCACTCTTGTTTACGTGGATACTTCCACATATCAGATAATGGGTAATCTGAAGATTGTTACTACTGGCATATTGTTCAGGTGCCTGCTTTATTTGTTTTCCTGGTTGCACAAAATCTGAATCATGAATGGTTTCATTTTGTTTTTATTTTCTATTTGGAAGTTTAGTTTGTTCAATTATATCTTCATTTCTAGTTGATTGATTGATCTATTTATGTGATGCTTTAGACTATTCCTGAGAAAAAAGCTGACTAATCTGCAATGGATGGCAATTGTCTTATTAGCTGTAGGAACAACCACAAGCCAGGTGATGATAAAATCTTTTCTATTTGGTTATTGAAGTTGGTTTTTTTCTCTCGTCTATTTGTTTAGAATTTAGAAATGTTTTGTCTGCAGTGCTGTTATTAAGTAGAACTCCTGCCTAGTATTTAAATGGTGCACACTATATAGAATTTTAACCTGTCGTTTGATGGATCCTATTTAAAAGATATTGTTATGATATCTGTCATCATCTTACCAATTGTATTCTTCTTAAAATCCAGTAATATAAGAGGTTCAGCTCAAAAAAAAAAAAAAAAAGAATAAAGAATAAAGCACAATAGAGTTTTCTCTAATCTCCTAAGAATAAGATGAAAGTAGTTGAGGCCTTATTGGTGATTTCCATTCCCAGAAAGCTGCATGCTTATCTTCTATGCATATCATAAGTAATTCCAAATGTGTTCTGTAATGGCCTTGACCTGCGTGACCTGGTATAGATGCCTGTGAAAGACCTTTTCAGTTTGTGTTTTCTATTGGCTGATGAAAAAGCTCTGATTCCGGGAATTTCTTCAGTGATGCAATTTTAACATTCACTAGTTATTAATAAAACTTGTGTATTTATTGAGTTGCTTTTATCTTGTAGGTTAAAGGTTGTGGAGAAGCATCATGTGACTCTTTGTTCTCAGCACCAATCCAAGGATATATGCTGGGCATCCTATCTGCTTGTATGTCAGCATTAGCAGGTGTTTACACAGAGTTTCTGATGAAGAAGAACAATGATAGCTTGTACTGGCAGAATGTACAATTGTATACGTAGGTATCTTTTCTCCACACCATGCCTTGCTTTCCATGACTAACATCAGTAACGCTATTTACTAATTTTGCATTATGGCTGGTTAGTGGTTACTGTCTCAAATCTCATCAAGGCATTTTCCGTTTGTGATTATGACTTTGTTATACATTAAAACAACTGCTAGTAATGTAGTTCTCTTAGTAATTCTATTTGCACATACTTATCTTACCACATTAGCTGACCACCTTATGTTGCAACTGACGTGGTGATGCTATGTAATTAATGACATGAGTAGATATGCAAATAATTAAAACTTAAAATCCATGTCAACTCATCTTATTAATTGACATGGCATGACCACATCAGCTGCTACATAAGATGGTCATCTAAGTGTGTACAAATAGCATTACTTTTTAGGACAGCTATATTGAAAATGTAGGATCATTTTTGTATCCTATATTGTGATAGTTCAGTAGATAAAATTTTCCTTGTTATTAGATATGAGCATGAATTTTATTGAATGCACTAGCGCATGATTAACTATCCGCTTTCTCAGAATACCTGCTATATTGGTGTAATGTCAATCCTTTTCAGGTTTGGTGTGATTTTCAACATGGCACGACTTCTCTTTGATGACTTTAGGGGTGGATTTGAGAATGGACCTTGGTGGCAACGCCTTTTCAATGGATATAGTATTACAACTTGGATGGTGGTGTTAAATCTTGGATCCACTGGCTTGCTGGTTTCGTGGTTGATGAAGTATGCTGACAATATTGTGAAGGTAATTGTTTGAACCTTTGGACTAACATCTGTGGTTTCCTCATCATACATGTAATATTTTAAACGGATGCAACATGGATCATATTAGATAAGTGATCTGTATGGTAAGATGAAATATATGGTTTAGCACCAATCTAGTAATTCCCTTTTTTCCCTTTATGAAACATAAAACTCTATTGCTGTCTGTTCTTTCTTTGCTTTAAATTCCAGTACAATAGACTGGAGGCCTGACTTTGTTTTTGGGCCTTCCAACTTCCTCTCTTCATTTATTTGCTTCTTCCAGGTGTATTCCACTTCAATGGCAATGCTGCTGACCATGGTTTTATCTGTATACCTTTTCACTTTCAAGCCCACATTGCAGGTATGTCTCTATAGGGATAATGAAACCAATGATAGAGTTGGCACGCACTTATGAAAAGTAGTTCTCTCTGGAGCCAGCAAATTTATATATTATATTTCAGACCCAAAAAAGTTTATTAAATTATTAATAACCATGCTGTCTTGTTGCAGCTTTTCTTGGGTATTATTATCTGTATGATGTCACTACACATGTATTTTGCCCCTCCGAGCATGCTTGTAGATTTACCACTGCCTGTAAAAGCAATCCCTGAGAGTCTGAAAGAAGTTTCTGTTGAACGAAGATCAGATTCAAGAACGGATCCCTGATGCTTCTCCTGTTCAAGGAAACCAATGCTTTTGGAAGTTGCATCTAATTGCAGAAACTGGAACATAATACAGTTGGTTGATTTGATAGTTTGCATTGAGAAGCATCTATAGCTTGAACCAGAGAATCCTTTATGTGTCTGGATTCTTCTTTGAACCAGTGATGCCTGTCAGAGTGGACAATTAAGCCTAGCTGGGAATTGGGATTTACTCTCTTGAATTGGGAGAGAGACTGATTCAATCATTTACTTGAACACCTTGACTGGTTTGATTGGAGGCTTAAATTATTTTTGTATGTGCTGGACATACCTGTTCAGAGTGCACTTGAATCTTCTTGAAACTTTATCAGGAAAATCTTTTTATTAAAGACTGAAATTTACCACCTTATATATATGTTCTTTATTTACTTACTTTGGCCTGAGTATATTAACTTTTGTTTAAACTTTGAATGCAGTAAAATGTTTAGCTCCTTACATGTAGCAGATATGTCTCCTCACAAACCAATCACAATTTGATTCACTTATATGTCAAATTGTGATTGACTAGTGAGAATGAATGGTTCTTTTATATGTAAGGAGTCAAACATTGTTGGTTAATGTGCATATATGTGATGCATGTAAATGCATATACTTGTACATGTGTTTGTTTTCTGTATTCACTATACAGCCCAAGCTGCTCAGGTTCAAAAGAGACCGAGGAAGATCAAATTGCTATGGTCTTGAAGAGCCTGAACATATACTGGTGTTTGTAGAATTACTTAACCCTCGTGAAACCCAATTTAAAAAGTGTTTGGAGCATAAAAAGCAATCTTGTCATAGAAGTTTTCTTGGCAGCTAAGCAACCCAACGTATTCAACCACATCATTACACCGTTCGGCCCAAAATGTAAATATTTAAGGTCTATGTTTTGCCAACAGGCCCAACACTACTAAGATTGAACATTGGACTTTGGCTACAACCCTACAACATTAGGCTAAAGACTTTTGCCACAACATGGAGCTAATAGTAAATAAACCTAACACTCGCATCCTCTTAGTGGCAATGATTGCCAAATCAATAATACTAAAGTTGTGGATACTCTTCCTTCCTTTGGTCTCCTTTGTACCAATAATAATGCTAGAGTTTGTCAAAACTTTTCTAAATTTTAGATACGGTATATTATATGACCAGTAGTGCTAGATATACCACATTTTTATACCACAATTTTATGCCACCTTATGTGGCAACTTACATGACATTCATACATTGGATACTAAAAAATAAAAATAAAAACCTAAAAATAAAAAGAAAAACTCTGTCCAATAAAGTAATGGCACATAAGATGGTATAAAAATGTGGTATAAAAAATGTAGTAAGTATAGCATTATTCTTATATGACAGCGTATTATTTGTTCGAAATAAATGAACTTAAAAATGAGCTCAGATATAAATAAATAACACATTATCACATCAGTTGGTATATAAAAATTTGGGTATGCACGCATGAAAAATACAAGAACCAAGTTGGGGACATTATTTCTCAACTATGCATTGAATAACTGAAAGATCTAGAAAATGGGTGGTTGATGATTCAATTAGGGAACTCAATTATAGAATCCTAATCTATATATCTTTGTGCATTTATTTTAGGATAGACTGGATGGAAATGTTTCACTGTAAGTGTGTAACTTGAGGCACTGAATTATAATTCTCAACCCTTGGCTTGCCCACAGAAATCTGGTAGCCACCATCCTATTCAAAATGCTTCGCTTTCAAGATATTAAATGTTCTCTTAAACTCTTTAATTCTTGTCTTCTAGCACACTCGAATACTCTTCCCTCTCTCTCTTGCTCTTTAGGATGGTCTATAAAAGGCCAACTTTGCAACACTCAAAAGCAGCAACTTTGCATGAGTACTAGTTGCTTAATAGATTTGAGGAAATAAATCAATCAGTGAGAGAAAGTGAGAAGAATATGAGTACTGGAACTGGGTGTCCCAACCATGCTTTTGCTATGCCAAGGCTAGGAGGAGCAAATCATCATGAGAAAGCCAGCAAGAGCAACATGTGTAGTTTCCAGATGCCTCTGCACTACCCAAGGTACCAGAAGAGTGACTATGAGACTATGCCAGAGTGGAAATTGGACTGCCTCTTGAAACAGTATGGCCTGCCAGTCATTGGGGATGTCAACCAAAAGAGGAAGTTTGCCATGGGCGCTTTCCTTTGGCCTTCCCAGTATGAATGAGATCATGAGACCCAGTAGCAGGAAAAAAAAAAAAAAAACTTCCCTATCACAGGTGTATACATGGGTCTATCTTTCTCATCATGCCATCAGATATGTGATGAGTGAGAGACACAATAGGTGTATACACCCATTATATGGAAGTTTTACTTCAATAGCAGCTTATTGGTTACAATACGATTCTAATCTACTAGCATAGTTGATGATAGTTTTGTGTAGTACTATTCCTTTGGTGTCTATATTCAGCAATATATTACTTTTTTTTTTTTTCAATGTAAGCAAATAAGAGATGTAAATTATAGTGTGTATTGTTAATTATGTTTGCTGAAATTAATTGGCCAGGCTATAGCAGCTTCAATAATTCATGCCTTTAACTGGACAAAGAAACTTCCCTATCACAGAAATATGCACTATGTGCCTATCTCTCATCACATTATACTTATATCCGTTGCATCTTATGTGTCTAATGGATGTACCCGTTACATGGAAGGTTTACTCAACTCACATACTAAAGTTTCCTGAATTTTATGCATCTCAGATGAAGTGGTTGTTTATGAGTAAGTTAGGAAGAAACCAAAGCAACTCTGCAACTTGCGGCCAAAACTTATCTCTGGCATCATTCTATTGGATTTTGCAGTGTCAATAACATAGAAACCTCTCTCTGGTCTACATCTTTAGTGGATCATATTGGCAAGTTTTGTTAATCAAGTCACTTATATGCAGGCTAGAAGCTTAATTTCAACCAAGTAATCCCACATGCCATTCTGCAGACTGCAGATCATTGGCACTAAAGATTAACTTCACATTAATGGCTACCCTAGATGCCAAAAATTATAAATGACTAATAAGGTATTGCTTTATTTCTGTTATTTGCACTCAGTAATTGTAAGATTGTTATTAATTCTTAGGGTGGTCTCTGGTCTGTGCTCTGTTTCCACAAGTTTAGATTAGGGGACACATACTCTAAATCTGGTAATCTGATTTGGCTACAAGACAGTATAAACCACAACTATTTTTTCTCTTAATAATAACTATGGTTAGAAAAGAATTAACTTTATTTTTATTCCATATAATATTAAAGACTTGACCCTCAGTGGGTGTTAATATCAGTATGATCAATGCCTGCATTACCTGAAAATGGATAGAAGTTGTTGAAAAATCTCTATATGATGGTCTGCTTCATTATTGTGAAGAAGAAAAACATAAAATCTGATAAAGGATGCCATCACAGGTACAAAGAATTGTGTTGGTAGTTTGCTTCTTAGTAGGTCTCTCATTAAATATGAAAACTACACATGACCTCTCATCCACGGCAATGCACACAGCTCTGACACCAGAAATTGATGGGAAATTGATTTTCTTAATAATTGATGCACTCATCTACTCATATTCCTGCAGTGTTAGTACTAGCTGGTATACTGGCCTCATAATCTTAAATAGTTAGGGAATTGATCAACAATGTATATCAACAAAGAAGTGGGAAATGGGGATCGGAAGTTTTGAACCCATAACCTCCTGCAGACAAAGCTCAAGTTATTTAGACAATAAACCAATTTTGTATATCAAGTTTATGAGATCGAACAATAACCTTCCATAATTATATGGGTACTAGAATGTTCCAGATGCCTAACAAGTATAAAATCTGTCTATTCTTGTCTGATCTGAGTGTGTAAGTAGTATGGCCTTCTAAGGAATTCTGCATGTCTTATCTAGCCCACTGAATTATCTTGACTTTCTTGTATAACTAAATCTTATTGTATTACTGGGTCCATGCTTTAAATAATTAAATCGTTCTAGTTTCCTAGCGACAAGGATAGATCAATCTCGGGTCCGCACGAACAGCTTTATCTTCAAGTCAAGTGGTTAGGAATGAGACAGATGGCAAAAATAACATGAGCGTCAAGATACAAATACAATTATCTCACATCGGATAAGTTCGTTAGAAATTAGATATAATTCTAGCACAACTTATCTCCAAGTCAAGTTTTAGCTATAAGCAATTAATGCGATTAAGAATTGTTAATCACATACAACTGTCCCACGTCGAATAAATGAATCGCACATCAATGGTGGATTTTTGAGAAGATAAAATCTCACATCAATGTTGGATCATGGGTTTATAGTACACCCACGTTGGTCCGTTGCCCGCACAAAAATGAAAATATGGAAGACATGCATGTATTGTAATTTTAGTTGCGGTTGGGATTCATTAATTTTTGGGTATAGACGAAGGGTTCAAAGTGAATGATTGGTGTTTATATCCACCAAGTGATATGCATAACTATCACAATATTATTTCATCAACAAAGACTGCTATGGCTTTCTTATCATTAAGCAACATACCCATCAACGAAAATGGTCATTGAATGTAGTTGTGAGGAGTTAATTGCACTAGCTTGATTTGAAAGAGATATTAATCTAGTCGCACTGCACTTGATAAGAAAACAAAGAACTACATATCATGGCTTTGGAGTTTTGAGTCCCATGACCAAATGAACAATATAGACCCATTGAAGCTGCATGCTAATCTCTCTCTCTCTAACACATATGATTGTTCCCCAATAATTATTTGCTACATTAATCAGTATACTTCCAAATTCCAATTGTTGCATATCAAAATTAAAAGCAACCTCTTTAATTCATAACAAAGTAAGACTTGAATCAACTTTGCATCAGCATTAATGTCTTAGGTGATTGCAATCCACAACTAGAAAATGAATTTCCACGCACCTAAACAAACCCACAAAATTAAATACTCAAATTCAACAAAAATTATAAAAAAGAAAAAGGAAATAAGTCGCATATATGAATAATCCAATGGTAAAAAACCAAACATGTGAGATGAGCCGTACACTACAAAGCAATAAGAAAATAAGAAAAAGTAACAAGTGGAGGAATGAGAAGCAGAGGTTGAGATCGATCTCTCTGACAGACAGTCGAGGTCTCCACCGAAACATGCGCATGGCGGATGGACCCCAAGCAAAAGAAGTTAGCGGCATTACTGGTTTTGGCTCAGGGCCTAATTTGACCATACCATCCACCATATGCATGCATGCATTATATATAATACATATAACATAAATGACAAAATTTAAGGCGCCATCTAACCTTGCCTCTCAGGAGCCATTGCTGCTGCAGTGACTCCGTGAGAGACATTCAAGCCAACAAACAAAACACCAAATAACAACAACAATGGCGTTTCCAAAGCTTTCTCATTGCGTTTTGTTGTTGGCTATTATCGCTCTGTTTTCTGCTCTTGCCATGTCTGAGGCCAAGCTCATACCAGAAACTCTAACTCCCGCTGGAGCACCTGCCTCCAGCACAAGCGATGGTATGCTCTATTGCAGAGATTTGTGTCTTTGAAATGTGGCTTGCATTTGCATGATCTATTTGATTTATGGGGTTGTTTAAATTTTGTTTTCAGGGATATCAATTGACCAAGGGATTGCATACGTCCTCATGTTTCTGGCTCTGGTGCTCACATACATTATCCATGGTGCAGATATTCTCGACTTCTAAATTCTCATAATGAATGAAGGAATTATGAAAATCAGGGCAAAGAGTTCTTTTTTTGTTTAGTCCAAGTTGGGAAGATGAGTGGTACGTGGTGTATTTTATACCTGCTCATGTGTTGTGGGTTTCTGGGCGTACATGTTTAGCATTCCGACTTTCACTCTATTTGATGGCAGCCTAACACACTTTCTTTTTTTATTTCTTTTTTTGCAAACACTGATTCACTTTCATTCTGAAGAAAAAAAAAAAGAATTCAAGATTGAAATGGCTTTATATGGGGCCATTTCTTTGATGTCTTTGTATTGTTTCAACGAAGGCATGATGGAAATCAGGGCTACATAATTAACTCCAAAAGCAAAAACCCACCTGGTCTTCATTTGAATGGCAAACAAATGAAAACTCATGCCATCACTCTTGTAATGAATGTGGTACAAAATTAAGTACATTTCAGAGGCAATTACAATTGGATGCATAGGCAATGTGAGTGGTGACCGTGAACTGAAAATTATGTTGTGTTCTAATACTTACAATATATAGGAATCCAATATGCATAGGCAATGTTAATGGTGAGAACCAGTTCTTTAGGAGCAGGCCTAAGCTGTTAAATTTGTTTATTTTTGTTTTAGTTCAAGAAAGAGTTTCTGGTATAAACCCAGAACCATGTGCTTTTACCAATTCATCGGACTCTGATAATCTAATGCAGTACCTAAGGTGAAACAAGATCACCAGCTGCCACCATTACTACCACAATTTGATCAATGTTAGGCCCTCAAAAAAGGCTCCAAGTGGCATCCTTAACCACAATTCCTTTTACCACTAACATGAAGCACAAAAGAAGAAGAAAGATCAGATATTCTGTGAGAAGAAGTGTTGCCGGCATTACGCTATTATATCAATTACAAAGAAAAGGTCTGGCCCTCTGATAGTAAGATAATTATAAGGGATCAAATGCTAGAAAAAAGTGTGCCATCTGTCTAACCTCCCAAATGAAATACCCCACACATCTAGATGAGAAAAACATTTTTGCAAACTTCATAGTTGGAGGGTTTCTATATCGGATACAAAGGGAGCTGTTAAGTAATAATAAGACCTCAACAATTTTCGCCCATAAAAATGGAAGGAGAGAAGGAAAGAAAAAGAGTCACCGATATGACAAAAGACTTCAGCCGGACAACCTATCAACAAAACATGCAATCAAGCTTTCTTGTCAATTGGCTTTGCATCCTTCTGTTCCTGATCAGCTAGAGAAAACTTCTTCACTTTCTGTTAAGAAAAAAAAGAATCATAAGAAATATGTAAATGTGAAACTGTGCATCTATGTTTTTGCATGCACGCATGCACAAATTTGCTTTCCGAAATTAGAATGATACATCTCTGTAAGGCCACTGACCTAAGATTGCACGTTTTGCTTTTTTCATTTCTCTCTCTTTTTTTAAAAAAAAGGAAAAAGAAGGTCCATATTAAGCAGCTTGAAACAAAATCACAACTTTCATGGTTAATATTAAGAGCAATTTTAGGCTTGAATTCTCAACGTTTGGCATAATCTGAAAAGTGAAAACACAAACCATGTACGAGGATCCCCAATAAGCATCCATGGGCAAATGGTTAAAGCAAAGAAATCATGAAAGCTAATTGCCTTTTTTACACAATGAATGCCAAGTTATGCATCCAAAGATCCACTTCAAGCCTAATTGACTTCAATTCTCTCATCCTCAGTGTCATAGAAGTTCATTAGAAACTAGAAAGAGATAAAATGAATTGACTTGATGATGAAACAATGGTGTAAAGTTCTAGACTTAAACTCTAGTTGCATAAAAGACATCTCAAAAAATGGCCTAGATAAGATCCCATCAAAACTCAACTAATATAATTGGAAAAGCAACTGAAAGTAAGAGTCAGAATCCAGGTCCTTGAAACAGGACCATGGAAGGGGTTCCAGGACAATGAAGCAGTTTAATTAGTTCAAACGGATGTATGAATTGGGTTTGAGCAGAATATTGTATTAGGTATATATGTGTTGTGAACTTCATGAAATACCAAACAGCCAAACTATATCTTTGAACATAAACAAGCTTCATGCTTTCCAAGAAAAGAAGCATAAATAGATGAAATTAAACAAATGTCAATCTGGTTTTCAACCTTAGCCCTTTCTTAATCAACTTTATTCAACAGGACCCAAAATCAAAAATTATATAACCTTATTCGCCCAATAAATGGAATTAAAAAAAAAAGATTGAATTTCCAATCCACCCCTAAAAACATTCCCAATCATGAGTGAACGTTTGATCAATTACTGATTTTTCAGAGAAAACAAATTCAATTAAAGTTAAATTAAGCTACAAATTCACAGAGCAATTTAAGAAAGAAACAAAGAATGTGACTTGAGAGAGAGAGAGAAAGATGGAGTGGGTGACCTTGTTGAGGACGCATTCTCGCAAGGAATGCAAGAGGTTGAGGCATTTGTCTTGATCGAAGGGAGATTGAGTGACGCAGTTGAGCAGTTCAAGAGCCTCCTGACCGCACACCGCCTTACCACGAGCTTCCTCCATTGCTCTTCAGGCTTACAATGGTTTAGGGTTTTAGAGTTACAGTTTAAACCCTCACAGAGTCTTTACCAGACTGTTTGTTTGTCAAGAAAAAACAAGAGAGAAATCAGCAGTCCCGCCGTCGCCGTGGCGCAAGAGTTAGTCAAAGTCGATCCTTCTGACCGCTTTTTCAATTTCGTCCTTGTAGTTTGGCTCTTGTTCTAATTTTGTCCCTGTTGTTTCAATTTTCTCAATCAAGTTTTCGTAATTGACATTTTGTTACAATCAAGTCTAGAACTGAAATTCTGTCCAAATTTAAGACATAATTTTTTAGAGCTGCTATTTGCACACCTTTTGTAAAAAAAAAATCAAAAATCAAAGGAAAGGACACACTCACCCCTCACTCTTTACCTAACACACCTCTTATTCTCAGACACAAAAAAAAAAACACACCCCTCATTCTCAGCCTCACCCCGACCACCTCCCCTCCTTCACCCGACCCACCCACCCAGCCCCCTCCCTCCCTCACCCGACCACCGCAAGCAGCCCCCAACCTCCTCTTCTCTCTCTTTTCTTCTCTCCTCCGAGCTCGCCTGCAACACCAATGGCCAAGCACATCGTCTCCAGCTAGCACCTGAGCCCTACCCTTCTCCAAGCTCGCCTGTAACATTGCTCCTCAACCTGCTGTAACCACAACGAAGCACCCCTGGTTTGCCGAAAATCGCAGCTGGTTCGGCAGCTATAATTCGAATGGGTTATGGATGTTCGGCGGCTACCTGTCGAATGGTTTGTCAATGTTCAGTGGGTGGCTGCCGAAAGAAACTCAAATTTTCGCCAAACCAGTGCCGAACGAAGGAGAAAGCAGAGAGAGAAAGGGAGGAAGGGATGAGAGAAGAAAAGGGAGAGAGGAGGAGGTTGGGGGTGGGGTCGGGTTCTGCTTGCAGTGGTCTGGTGAGTGAGGGAGGGAGGGGGCTGGGTCGGTGGGTCGGGTGAAGAAAGGGCTGATGAGGGAGGGCTGCGTGGGTGGATGTGGTCGGGTGAAGGAGATGAAGGGGCTGGGTGTGTGTTTTTTTTTTTTTTTTTTTGATGGGGTATGCAAAAGAGAAAAAATGGAGTTGGTTTTTAGGTGTGAGAAGGAGAGATATGTTTTTTCCTTTGATTTTTTTTTTTTTTTTTACTAAAGGGTGTGCAAAAAAAAAAAAGGTGTGCAAATAACAACCCTCTAATTTTTATGTCACAACCACGTGTATTGTTAACCTTTGCGAGTTTAAGAGAAAAACGGTCATAAAATTCATATAGTTGTAGTCCCGCTAATAAAAATAAAGATTTTACTATCCAAATTTGGATAATTGGACTTTATTGTAACAAAATATAAACTATAAGAAAATGGTTTCTCTAAGGGCTTCATGTGCCATGACCGTCTAACCTAGGGGATTGCTATGGGATAACATTAGTTCTTTCCAAAATCACTTTTTCCTCCTTCCATCAGTTGACTTCGCCCTATCTATTCATCTCTCAGGACCTTGCTCGTCTCTAGTAGTCAATCAAGTTTCGTAAGGACTTGGTTAAAATAACCACCAAATTACGGGACCAAAATAGTCATTTGCCCATATACATTCTGTAGAATCATTTTCCATGATGACATTTTCACTTATAAATTATAATACAGTTACAACTATTCAATGAAAGTTTTTTTACTTACTAAAAAACAAAGAAATCTTTTATTATTATTAATTTGTATGAGAGGAGGGGGGATTCGTGCTTGAAATCATTCAATATTGTGGATTACTAATACACTTTTTTGATATATATTCGATAGAATCATTTTCCGTAATTGCTTTTTCACTTATATCTATTTGTTAGCTTGATGAATATTATTGGTTCATTTTTTAATAGCTTAAGCTTTTAGGCACAATAATTGTTTAATATAGTATCATAATAAATTATACACGTGTTTAATTTGAGTGATGTGACATCTAAAAAAGAGTGTTGAGAAAAAGTCTCACATTAGAAATGTATGACTTTGTATAGTAATTTATAAGAGTGTTGGGCTTCTTCACCTATTATCAATAGGTTTTAGATCGAATGCTCTTATTTCCTTCACATTGAAAGTTTTTTAAATCTTTTTAATATATGAAAAGAGCAAGAATTTGAACTTGAGACTATTCAACATTGTGAGACAAATACCAATAACTAATTGGTCTTTTCAATGAAAGTTCGACATAGTATTTAAGTTTTTTTTTTTCTTGAACAATTCGAAACTTACTTTACTCTCTATTTTCGGTGGCATATAAAGTCTGTGTGTTGAGACAGAACATGTTCAATTCTTTTCCCCCTTTAAACAGAACATGCAGATTTAAGTATACACAATATGTGTAAGGAAATAATACTATGTAATCTCGTTGATATATATCAAGTAATGTGGCAGATGTGGTTATCGCTGTGACAATTTAGCAAGTTAAAGTTAGGTGCTTGAAAACAATTTTGGCAAAGTTTTGGCTAATGACGGTGGTTACCTTGCATAATATATTAATGGTTATACCTCATGATGGGCATACCAAATATGCTTATAATCACATGTCAATGACTAATCATATATTGATAATAAGTACGATTTTCACCGCATGAAAATAATGTCATTTTAAACATATATAATGCACAACATGCATGGACTTAGAAAAGGTGAGTAGAAAATCTTATTTTCTTTCATGGCCAGTGCTGTCCTTCCATTGAGTTATATGTTGCCTCGTCACAAATGATCATAGAATGATAGGTAATGTTAGAACGAAGATGGTTAATTTCAAACTCTGAACCTCCGTAACAAAGGTTTCTTGTGCCAATAGAATAGCACATTTTTGCTATTTTAAGCTCAACAAGACAATCAAATTCTTCAATTAGCTAGTTTAATTTAGCATTTCTCTCGAAATAGCTGGTAGTCTTTTTCCACCTCAAAACCATATTGTTCATTTTTCAAGTGCTGAAAACACTCTTGTCCTCACCCCCCATTGCCAAACACTGGTTGACATTGTCAAAAAATGCCAAAAATACCGAACAATTTCCAACCAAGCACCAAAGCACCTCCAAACACTTTAATACAAAGCATGACTTGGAGAGTTCTTTGACCTTCAGTATTGAAGGAGATCGAAGAACAATTTTAAGGATAAGCTAGAATATTATAACCCGTCTTCTTCAACACTGCAGGCTCATAGAAGTTTAGAATAATTATCATTAGAAGGCAGGGAAAGCAGAAATGGCGAAAATGCCCATCGCATTGTTAATAGTGGCAGCAATGGGCAGTTTCTTAATGGGACCAGTGAGTGCATTCACTCACATTATTGGAGGGAGCTCTGGCTGGACTACCCCTGTGAACAAAACCTTCTTTGAGGAATGGGCTTTTCCAAGAACCTTTGGTGTAGGCGACAAACTTGGTAAGCTAGTGCTTAATTATATTATCAAAGAAACAAAACTAGTCCAATTTAATTTCTCTTTTTGAATGCACAACTTTTCTAGGTGTGCGTGTGTTTTTAATTAGAAATTGAACATGCAAGTGCTCCTTGACAACAATTCGACTATATATATAATGGTCTTACGATTAGCTCAAGAACGTAACTAAAAAATAATGCATGGCGGAAATTGCAGTTTTTCCCTACAGACCCGGTACCGGCACAGTGGTGGCGGTACCCAAGGAAGACTTTGATGCCTGCACTCAAAAGAATGTGATCACCATGTACTACAATGGACCCACAATCATCACCCTCGACAAACCCGGGGACTACTACTACTACAATGGCGTTGGAAAGCACTGTGAGATTGGCCATAAACTCCACGTCAAGGTTGTCAATGCCCCTGGATCGTCTGGAAAACACATGCCCTTCAAATTTGGGAGAAAGCTTGGTTCTACCACCACACTCGCACTCACTCCTGCCGCCGCCGCCACCGCTGATGCTCCGAGGCCTATTTGGTCTTTTCTTTTTGGATGCCGCCACCGCAATTGCTAAGGCCGCCGCTGACATGTCCGCAGCCACCACCATTCAAAAGATTGGGTTGGCTTCTGGGTTATTGGCGACCTTGTTTTCCTTCTCCATCTAAGGGATCTATATGCTGCCTGCTTCTGATATTGCATTCCTATAATAATAATATACACACATGACACTATTATTTAAGAGCACAATTTTTCAATTTCTATACAAAAGAATGTCAATGAACTTCATTAAACAAGTCTTGCACATGTGATAATTATGTGTTATCTACTTTCTCTTTTTTTGCATTATTTGTTCCTGAATGGAGGACAGTCAGCCCATTGGGCCTCCATAGTGGTGTGACAAATACAGTCCAATATTGGGCCAACAATGGCCCAAGAAAGGCATTGTATTGGGCCTATTCGCACTGTTGAAGATAACCCAACTTTGTGTATGTATGACACGTTTTTTTTTTTTTTTCGGTGAAGATGTATGGGGCACGCCTTTACTTCTACTAGCAGAGAAACTAAAACTGTTGGATATGATGGGGCATTAAATAAATAGCATTTGGATAAAAAAAAAAAAAAAGAATTAATAGTTAAGATGATGGAATTGAAAATGAGAATCCCAGAAGAAGTGTGTGAACTGATG
The DNA here is from genome assembly GCF_963921425.1 of Dryas octopetala. Classification (NCBI taxonomy): domain Eukaryota; kingdom Viridiplantae; phylum Streptophyta; class Magnoliopsida; order Rosales; family Rosaceae; genus Dryas; species Dryas octopetala. The sequence goes on along the minus strand of NC_141374.1, from coordinate 12,451,039 downwards.
GGAGTAGAGTAGAGTGTGGTGGCCTGGTGGGCTTATTATTATGAATATTAATATCTCTCCCAGCAGCAGCCACCAAAATTCATGAGATATGAATGTCTAGCTCCTATAGATGTATGTTAGTATGTATGTATGCATATACGTCCACAGTGAAAATCTCACTCAATATATTGTGTCCATCACTTGCTGTCGGTTGGTTGCTTCAAATTGACACCTATTGACCCTACCTGCCTAATTTTCCACCCACATTGCATGACTAGGCGTACACATAGTCTCTGGATTATAATTTCTGCAATTACTGCTCTAGTGCTCATCTTCATAATTCATAATGTACGGATCTGGTAATTTGTTTGTGTGGTTGAGCTAGAGGAGGCAAGCTTAGAAATTGATGATATAACATTAAAAGATAAGTTAGGGGTATTTTTGGAATTTACGAATATGTAGTGATAATCTGATTTTAAGAAGAAAAAAATGGGTGGATAAGGTGAGCAAAGTTGTATGTGTACTCTTTCAAAACAAAATCCTAGAGTCAAAAACAAATCAAGCATTTGGTTTTATAATCCTCGTTTTAGTGACACCTCAACAGCATGATGCTATGAGCCCATGAGGTTTCGTTGTTATCCCATGCCAACCCCTATTGGAAAATGGAAAAAAAATAAAAAATAAAACGCTATATTTTTTAAAGTTCTATTCACATAGGTGATAGGACTGGATGGATATTATCTTCATCTATACTCTTAGGCACGTCAAAATCTCATATGGGCCACGCAATCATGAAAAATAAAAGCCCACAAATTAGTGGGCCTGGTACATATATATACCCAAAATCCAAAACTTCACTATTATCGAAAATGTTATGGCCACGTCAGCAAACGAGATGGGAGTGTGGGACCGCAATCACAATCACAGGGCACAGACACAGTGAAGCCTGAGCTGGATCGGGCGGGGGGGACCATTCCTGGGGGCCCGGGCCCAACAAAAAAAAAATGGCAGCCCAGTTGCAACACTTGCACTGCTCGAGGTGAAACCGTTAGGCTGACTGACATGACGTGTACGGCCCTGATTGATTATGAGGAGGTGGGAAAAATAACAAAGAAGATCTTCTGGAGGCTGTGTTGCACTCAGTGAATCTGCAAGGATTTGGAGTTTTGTGTTAAGATTTGTGCCTCCCGTTGCTGAATTTTGGTTGTGGGGCTAGTTTTTCTTGTGACCTTTGTGACCTGTGACCTCCTCCTACGTTGTTATTGCTCATACAGCAGGGGTGGCCTAACCCGACAAAGCTAGTTTCAGGGACTAGCTATAGACTCATCCAAAAACAAATTCTCCTATTGATACGTTTGAGATTTCTTTAATACGGGATTAAGGCGGGATGTGAAAGACTAATCAATTTATAGTTATAATTGACCAATTACTGTTAATCATTATAACTAACTGATTAGTGTAATCAGTGTCACACATCCCATATTATTCTTACAAAATTCCTTTCATATTAGTACGTATATGTTAAAATACAAACTTAACTTGGAAGTGTAAAATTTGAGTGGAAGATGTGACATATTATTTGGCATGTATTGGATCGTATTCATTGATGGAAGTTTAGTTGGATGGTTCATGCATTCATATTATATGGTCTCATCTGAGATTAATCTCTATACCTTACTATAGAGTTGAACTCATCCATATACTTTCTGTCAGACTATTACAACTGAATGTATTAAGTCCACAAAAAAAATTCCTACATCTTCGTCCGTCAATATAACATGTCATGGTCTAGTAGAAGACATTATCCTATACATTTAAGTTCAAGTATGCAAATCCATATCATATTAATAGTTTAATTCCAAGTTGAAAAGAAAACTAAAAACCTTCCATCTTTTCCCTTCAAAGTCTCTATTGATTTTGTCAAATATGATAAGCCAACCCTCACTATAGTTTGGCTCAAATTAAAGGAAAAGCAAATATTTCAGGTTTATTTGTGGGTCCCTCAGGCCTCCAATTATTATTAAATTGTTAATCAACGATTTTGATTAACAATTTAATATTGTAACAGATAAAACGGCAATAATGCGAAAAATGAAATGCTTTTAAAAAAAAAATTATATTAGTTTTTTTTTTTTGGTTGTGTGTCTTGGGGAAGCAGTATGTAAGTATGTTCATATGTTTTGTAGGGGACCCAATGTGTGTAAATACAAGAAGCAGCTGAATTATATTGTCCCTACTCAATTGGGCTAAGAAGTTGTAGAAAATCCCAGTAGTAGTACAAGTAGACTTTTCCATAGACCCCTACTCATCAGAAAGAAACTTCATCACTCCATTATTACAAACCTTGCAAAACACTTGAACCCCATGATCGACCAGAAAGTGACATCTCTATTCTCCCTCCCTAAATCCTAAATATCATTCATTTTTCTTGCAGTTTAAACATGCATGCCTGGAATTTGTCACAAAACTTGTATTGGGCCAGCAAGCCCATAAACCTTTTTTCTCTTTTCTTTTTCTTCAGAGAGTACAAATATCAAACAGATGGCATGCGGATGAGTGTAAATGTGTAATAAAACAAAGAAAAAGACGTCGTGGCTTCTCAGGGTATGTTTGTCATATTAGGTATGGAGTGCAATGCAGGCAAGGGTGGGTGTGTGTGTCTTCAGGTTTACAACAGTACTGTCACCATTGACCAAATACCCAAACATATTTAATAAACATTTGGCTCTTGTTTGAGGAATAAGCTAGCACACTTTTGGCTTTTGTGGATTGGGGCATCTACGAGTGAGTATTTTAGGCTCTTACCCAGAGCCACATAGTGAGTTTTCTGCTGCTGTAGTGACTCAGTGAGCCACAAGTGTGCTAAAAATATCTGGTGCCATCTGTGTGATTTTCAGAAAATCTCAGGGACCACTTGATCTGTTTTCTCACAACCCCGACCATTGATATGAGTCATTGATTCTTTCTTTTTTTTCTCTTTTTGGTCAGAATTTTTGAGTCATTGATTCGGCCCAAGTCTCCCTTTTGTCACATGAAAAAATGGATCCCATAAAAATATATACATGGTATGTATTTTTAGGAAACTACTATTAATTCACTTGCACTTTAGAATCAATATTTTAAAAATTTCAAACAATAACAGGACAACTGCATGAAGTTTTAATAAATTAGCTAGTGTCAAGCACATTGTTCTATTTATATAACATATTTGGAAAATAAAAATAATTGAAGTCCGAATAATTTTTTTGATGTGACTATAACACTACGTGGTAGTGTTATTAATTTTTATATGTTATAATCTGAATGGACAATAAATTTATATTTTGATATAATATTAATAAACATATATGTATTATAACATAAGTGCAATAATTAGTAACATCACATAAAGAGATATACTCTTTTTATGTAACTCAAATTTTAAAATATTATTTTTTATGAATCGACAATTTGATAATTGAAAATCGTTTCATTTTGAAATACTCTTAAAAGTCCAAATCATATATGAAGCTCCCAAATGAAACATTAATTAGTCAAACATGGATCCTCAGCACCCGATAGTCAATAAATCCTATCATATATGGCATGCATGCTTCTATCAAATGCACGGTAAAGTTGTCATGTAAAGACTCAATAATTGGCTTCTTTTCAACCTCATTTTTACATCAAAATTTTGTCTCATTTTGCTCAGATCTTGTATCTACTCTTGGCCCAACCTAGCAAAACTTTAAGATTGACCAAGAGATCGAAAAGAAATTACAATATTCAAATTAATGGTTTTGGTCTATTCTAGCTTGTTCAACTGCCAATGTATGTGCATCTACGTGTTTGCAAGCAAAGCTATGGAAGGTGGTACCTGGGTGCCCCTCTGTGATATAGAATACCAGCCAATATATTACACTAAATTACATATACCCCATGAAGTTTCAAAACTGTTGCATATAATCTACTATAGTGAGACAAAAAATGATGAAAAATTATACAAAAAAGTATGCTAAGAGGTTAAATGGTCTAATAAGATTAATCAATATGTAAGGTCCAACCTCAATACAAATATTTTCTTTTTTGTTTATTTATTTTTTTCTTTTGTAAGGGGCTATGTGTAATAGTTTTGAAACATCAGGGGTGTATGTGTAATTTTTGAAACTCCAGGGAGTATATGTGAAAAATACGATAAACCTCAGGGGATGTAAGTGTAATTAACTCTTCCCACATCCTAGATTCCATCATATATAACGTGCCACATCTCATTTCAAATGCCTCTTCGGATTTCATTGAGAAGTTGAGCAATTGAAGCAAGATTCTTCCATATTCTAATCAAATTTTTTATTCAAAGATTCTGAGATTCTCTATTGGGTTTTTCTCGGTTGGTTTTTACTTGACTTCTAATTACAGTCATTTGTTATTGACTAAAAATGTACAAGGAAAAGGGTGATGACTTCGCAATACTTTGAGATATGTAAACATATGGCTGTGCAAAGCATTCATTTCCTTTATTTCAAAGATAAAATGACGCAATAAGGCGAAACATTCTCTTCTTACTTTGAATGTTCCAAAACAATATCTTAAATTATTTTTTGCAAATGGACTGCCAAATAGATATGAAGATCTCAGTTGGGGATAATGGAACCTAAAACTCATTCCAACGAACGAACACCATTATAACAAATAGTCATTGGGATTAAAGTATGACCTCCCATGTCCCCAAATGACTTTGAAAGGGCCAGGCTATTTGTTATTGACCTCGATCAACGTATGATCTAATTAGGGAGAACAAATTAAGTACTTGGGCAAGTAAGCAACAACAACCGCATTAAATTGAAATAACATGATAAGTATAGCTACACCAAAGTACCAAACGATTCTCAAAGAGAGTTCCATATAATAAATGAACCAATGAAATCTTTGCCTACTTGTATACATTTGGAGTCAAACGCTTTCAATAGGTTCATTTGTCACGTTTCATGTCCACTTGTTTCCCACATTTTTAGTAAACTTTTGGGGTGTCTAGCCTCTAATTAATTAATAAATAGCTTACAACTAAAATTAGTCACAATTTTATTGATTCGGTCCAATACTCCAATTTTATTATATTGAAAAAAAAAAATAAAATCACCTTTCAAATTTTAATAAATTCAAAGATACAAAAACCCAGTAGCACGTGTAATACCCCGCATGTGTTTGGGAAAATATAATGGGGTTGGGACGGTTGGTTTATAACTTTATATAATAAGCAGATTTTTACCTTGTGTGTCAGTCACGTGCCTATACTTAAAAGATAAACCCAAAAAGAAAAAGAGGACCGTACCTTAGCCAAACTCTCGTTTCATCCACCGTTAATTAATAAATAATAATAATAATCAATACAACCAAAACTGAAAAAAAAAATTAAAAAGCACAATCCGATATTAATATTATTCCAATTCCCGCCGATACAAAATTTGCCGACAAACCGGCAACAAACGAGAACCGTCTCCGTCATTGTTTCGGGGACGATATTCTCAAACAGCAAGGAGAGGATCTGAAGTAAAAATGTCGCCGATATCTTGAAAATAGTCGTCCGACCGCCAAGTAGTAGAGGATCCGAATCCGAAATCCCGAACCGAATAAAAAATGTCGCCGAAATCTCCGAAATCTTCTTCTTTCAAAACGCCCAGACTCGTCTCCTCGAACAAATCCGGTTCCTCGAAGAAGTCCGGTATCGAGGTCCGGAAATCGAATATATCGTTCGGGATAAACGTCTCAAAACTGGTATAATCCGAAAACTCCGAGAAGTTCTCCGATACGCACGAGTCGTCTCGGACTTCGCCAGGAACTTCTTTCAGATTCAGCGACTCGGCTTCTTCGTTTGAAGGAGAGGGAGACCGCAAAACAGAAGTTGGCGAGCAGAGATTGTTGTGCGACTCCTCGCCGGAATTGTAGCCGCAGCTGATAGCGGGGGGCAGTGGCTTGGTGTCCGGCAGAGACTTCGCCACCGGAGGCGGCGTTGAAAAGTTGGTGAGTGCGTCGGGTCCGCGCAGCTGAATGGCCGCGTTGTCGTACACCATAGCCGCCTCCTCAGCCGTGTCGTACGTGCCCAGCCAGAGCCGTACACGTCGCAGAGGATCTCTAATCTCAGCCGCCCATTTCCCCCAGGGCCTCTGCCTCACGCCTCGGAACTTCTTCCCGGAAGTCGGAGCAGAAGCCTTCAGCGTCCGGTGGGTCGCCGGAAGTCCGGATTTTCCGGCCGGCTTTTTCCGGCTGGTCCTGGCAGTCGCCGTCGCCGCTGCCGTCCGGTTCCTCCAAACGGCGTCGGTTTCCCTGGAGGAGCTACAGGACTCGATGGAAATCTCGTTGACGAACTTCTTGACTCGCCGGCGAGCGCAGAAGAAGGGCTGCTCGGCCTCCTCGTCGCTGGAGGAGTCGGTGGCGTCGGCGTCGGTGACCGATATTCGTACGAGTCGGGGCCTGACCGAGTCGGCCTCGGCGAGGAGCTTAGTGTGGTTCCGGTGGTGCGAGTACTTGACAGGAGGATTCATGGTGAGAATTTGAAGTGGAGTCTGTTCAGATTGGCATTGAAAGCGAGAGAGGAGTAGTGAGTGAGGGAGTGAGAGCGTGAAATAGGAGAGTGGTGAAAAAAGGAGGAGATTCTTTGAGAGAATAAAGAAGAAGGGATAAGAAAGAAAGCTGATGATGATAATAAGCAGGCAGAGAACACGTTAAAGAGAAGCTGCTGCTTGAAACGGAGATAAATCTTCCATTAATGAATTTTAATAGTCCCAAAAAGTTCCATCAAAGGACGAGAAATTTCCAGGAAAGTTTCCCCAAGAAAAGAAAAGAGTGTGAGCGTGAAAGCCCCTTGCTCACTCTTTAGCTTGGACCTCCCAAAAAATATATGGAAATTTTGGAGCTAAAGCTTGAAACCCAAAAAAGCAGCAGAGAAAGAGAGTGGGTGGAGTAGCTTTAACCGGAAAGGGAAAGGGAATAAATGTCTTCAATCGAATCGGCCTCTGCCTCTCAGAGAAAACTTCAAAGACTCACCCCAATTTTTCTGTTTCTTTTCTCAGAAATTATATAGTGGGTAATGGTGGTAGTGAGGAAATGAGGAAGAGAGTGAAGACTCTGATGAGTGAGGGGAGTGAGGGGAGTGAGAGAGAGAATAGACGCAGAGAAAGAAGCACAGTTTCGCTGGATACCAAAACTACCTACTTTATAGGATCCCAACAGCCGTAATCGGTAAACCCGGTTTAAGGGCCATTTAAAACTTTTCAAAAAAACAAAAACAAAAACAAAAGCAAAAATCAAAATCAAATACTTTTCCCTTTTTATTTTCAATTTTCAACTTTTTTTCCTTAAAAGATAAAAATGTTTCGAAAATACTCCAACACACCTAAACCCGACCCGGGCCCCACCGATTTGGTTTGGTGAGAGGTAAGTCCGGCGAGGAGTCTCCGAGATATTTTACGAGGCGCCGCATAAGTCGGGCAGGTGAACGCGACAAGTGGCGGTTGGGGCCCGGTAAAAGAAGGACGATCGAATAGGGAGGAGCTCAGGTGTGGGCCCGCAGCTGATTCAGCTAGTAGGAGAAAAAAAATTTATTCTGGGAATTTGGGATTTGGGTCACGTGACAAGACACAGGGTTCCCTTTGACTGGTAAAAGATTTAATTAATGGGGCTTTTAATTCCCCTATTGAATGGCTTCTAATTACGTGTTACGCCTTCGGTTATTGAAATTAGCGGTCGGGGTGTTCTCGTCATTGTGCCAGTAAATGGCGTTATAATAAACTTATGAGTTTTATGAGTCACACTGGGTCTGGGTGACTGGGGGGTGGTGGTAGTACTATTTTTATTTACCATTTAAATTTTAACCTTATCTTTTTGTTATTTTACAGCTAAGTGTAACATGGCAGGCAGCCTCGTATTTGAAGCCAATTTTATAAGTATGTTTTTATCTCCTTAACCATGCATGCCTTCCAGGCTTTTTATCTTTGTCTACCTTATTAGTTACTACTACCTCCCCCATTTATAAGTATGTTCTCGTCTTTTTAACCACGGGTATTACTACAGTTACAAATTTTTCTTTTCAAATAAGCACGGCTATAATCATTATATTCTGTTGACCAAATCATATGGGAGTATGTTATTTGTCCAAAATATACATCTATGTTGTACCTCATTTACTTTTATCATTAGAAGAGTAAATCTGGTTAGTGTGACTCATAAAACTCATAAGTTTATTATAACCAATTTTTTTTTTAATAACAACTATTGTTTATAAGTTTTGAATTTAGAATTATTTTTAACAAAAAAAATTGGGTGTCATCAACTAAACTAAATTGTCATTTACTTACCAATTTTTTATTGACTAGAGATTTTGAACCATTAGAATGCCACCTTTGGACATCTAAGTGGTGCCAGAGTGTAACTGTACGGACAGCATCATATATGTGTCCTTGGTGCCCAAGTAGCTGGACCGTACTCAAATTCATTTTGGGGGGCAATGCAATGCAAGCGTTTCTTGGGAGTAAATATTGGCCATTTGGCCCCTTCACCATTGGGAGTTTAATTAGGAGGATGCATTTAAAATGTAGTCGTTGGATCATAAAGATGGTGTTTTTGCTCACTCCACTACTTTGTATGCTTGTAACGGACATGCATATGGTAACAAATATGGTAAATAGAGGGTGGGGGGGCATTCAATGTCAACAAATTAAAGAGCAGGGAACATTGTCATTTTCCCCACATTTTTCATCAAGCTTGCTGTTATTCTTAGGGGGGAAAAGGGTTAGTTTTCTTTATGAAATTATGAAGTTTTAATTCTAAACCCATTTTTTGTGTTCTTTTTGGCTATATATTAAGTTACTTTGTTAGTTGTAGTATTATTATAAGGTTTCTTTGAAATTTATAGTGAGATTCATATATATTAACGATTGACAATCATTCACGCATACATAAACGATTGTCATTAATATTTTTCGAATTAAATTGTTAGAAGACATAACATTTATAGCAAACCAACATTAAAGTTGGTATAAAAAATAGGACATGGTTTTCAATGGTATGATGTCAAAACCTAAATAGACAAAGCTGGCTTGGGGTAGCATTAGGGCAAGTTAATTAAGGGGTAGAGATTTACCCCAAAAAAAAAAAATCCTAAATGGCTTCACACTAATATTGCTACTTGCTAGTAGTGTGACTAGTGTCATATTTTGTTTATAACATGACAATGGTAGCTTACAATAAGCTGTCATTTTCTCTCACAAGCTAGCCTTTAACAGCTTACAAAATACATATTATGAAACCTGTCAGACTCGTGACAATTTGTTTCCTCACATTCTTCATGCATCTAGTTTCCCACTTAATAAAGAAAGTGATTGATAATACCCTTCCTATCCTCTTTTCTATTGCTCAAAATTAATTGGGTGAATCCCCCCTATTAGTTATTTGGGCCACATTTGCATTTATTCTTTTTTGTTTTTTACTTTAAAGAAATCAAATTATTTTGAAAATACAATAAATCATGTAGTTTTCTTCATTAAGAGTGTAGGCAATAAAATGGTTTGACAAAACACATGCACAAATAGACACCCAATCGAGGAATTTACGATAAGGTGGTAGATAAACTGGACGTAATGTGTCATATATTAATAATGCACTAAAAATGCATTATACCTAGCAAAGTTATTAAATTTATTGTGTAAAGTATAACTATAAAAAAAAAAAAAAAAAAAGTGAGCTACAAGAAATTTCTACTAGTACCATAATAACGACATATTTAAGAGGCCACAGGAGGTATCAAACATCTTGAATAATCTTTTATCTCATAGAAGTGAAAGAAGTAATGTATGACCCACCTATGTGAGTTGATCTTGGGTGAAAAATGTGATTAATGGATGTGGTACATGTGCATTTTTTACCAAGATAATTACAACTTTTTTTTTTTTGGCCATGAAGATAATTACAACTTGAAGTCTTAAATGGAGAAGTATGCAAGGGCAGTATGGTAATTGGACCTCGTACAAAACTGGGCTGCTAGGCGAAGTGATAGGTAGCAATAGGCCAGGCCATCTTTTTAAGTTGCTCGACTTGCAATGGTGACTGGGAGCTAACAACTCGAACAACGTGTCGGACAACCAAGCCGTCCTCTGCTTGTTTGTTTCGCAATTTGGGTGTGTCACTTTGTCCACTTTACTCAACGCACCTAATATTTTAATTCCAATTTAACTCAACCATGCCACTATATAATGAGTATTACTACTTGCTGCAGTGACAACAAATTTAGCAGTCTTCTACAGGCAACTTGTTGTCTTTCTCTTAATTCATGTTTATTTTCCTTCCTTGTGAATTCTTTAATATTTTTAGAATTTCATCAATTATCAAATTTATTATAATTTTAAAGGTCGAAGAAAATATGTGATGGAATGAGACATTTTATCGAGTAACAACGTTAAGGCAATTTAATGAATTGATAAAATGTTGAGTGATATTAATTGTCTCTACTCTCACTTATATGGGTTCGTTACTAGTCTCAAGGGCTTCAAATATTATACAATGTATTATTTGGGTAAATATTATCATACAATTAAATATGTTATGTTTTTAAAATTTCTATTAGGGTCATGCGAAAATTCATGATCTAAAAACAAATATGTTAGTCGATGATTAGGTAAAAGAGCATTATTCCTGATAGAAAATTAGGATTAAATACCAAATATTAATAGTTTTTTAATAAAGCAGTAAGACACTAATTTTTTTTAGTTTAGGTACTAACCTAGAATAAAACATTTTGGATTAGGTCACAAATCAGTTTGTTATACAGTTGTGAATGTTGAATAGTTACAATTGTAATTGTCGAACAATCAAAGTAGTCAAAGTAGTCAAAGTTGTGACTATTTAAAATTTATTAAAAATCAAAATTTTTAAGGGTTTCATACTTTTGATTAGGTTTGGGGGATGAAGTCCTATAACCCAAAGACTAAATATTAAAGTTTAAGCCTTGCAAATATTGAAAAAATAATAAATCAATAAAAAAGTTATGACTGTTAAACAGTCACAGTTCGATATAACCATGTTTTTTAAAGTTGGTACTTAAACTGAAATTTAGTACCTAAAATGAAATGACATAAATATTTTAGTAGTTGAAATGAAAAAACATTATAATTTGATATCTAAAGTCAATGAACTTTATTCCTGATTATTGATGTACTATTGCTTTTCAATGCGCTCTTAATTTAATTATTTGATCACCCAAATGAATGGTAGTTGGGCCTTCACGCAACCACTTCAAATACTCAATAGATTTATTTCAACATGAAAATGGAATGTGAATTCGACAATTTCCAATCATTTTGCCGCTTTGTTGTATAACCCAATTTGGATTATTTCTCAACTCTTAGTGCTTATACTCTTATTAATGTACTCTCTTCTAATTATGATGGATAGCAACAATAATTGTTGTAATCATGCATAAACAACAAAAAATGCAATTAATAGGTGCTAACGAGCATGTAGAATTTGAGAACCGTCCAAAACTTGCAATATATAACAAAGAAATTTATACCTGGAAGCGTGATGACAACAGTGGGCATTTAGCTACCTAAGCAAAAACCACAAACTTTGTCTCAAGTCTCAACAATATAGACACAAAAGTGATGTAAAAACTACAAAATATACGGATCACATATTTTAAGAGACCACTTAATATTGTTGATCGAGATCGACAATATTGTATATACATGTCAGGTTATTTAGTAAGAGAAAAAAGGTGTATGGAGTAATAGGAATCAAAACTTATATTCGAACAATACTCTTATTTATTATGTTTAAATATTATTCATATTTAAATGAAAAAAATTATATTTTTATTTATTGTGGGATAATTTGATAAAAATAATTCAGAATAAATACTTTTCCAAGTGATGAACATTGCAAACCCAAGTGTCCAAAGGTTTCAAATTCCCATTTTATAAGAATCTAGTATCCATTCCTAAACCCCAAATTCACAAAATATGGGTTTATTACACATCTTTTGAGATTTCAAAAATTACAGCGAGACCCTATGAGATTTTAAATCGTTTTCACATAACTTCTTCTGTTAAAATTTCGTCCAAAAAAATCTCCAAATGACAAATTTAACCTTAGGATTCATTTACACTAATATCCCATGAGGTTTATTATATTTTCACATAACCCCTCGATGTTTTAACCTTTTTTCATGTTACCCCTAATCACAAACATAAGTGGCATAATATTGTAAATACTAAAATAACATTTATGAACTTAAAATAATGTTTCTCAATAGTAATATTTATTTTTTTACATATTAAAAGATATTGTTTTTGAAATTCAACTATTGCAATTTATTTGTCTTAATATATATATTTATGAACATACGAATTATTTTTATATAATATCACAATCAAATAAATGAGTTTTTTTTTTACAAGAATTCTTTATACATGAAATAAATGGATTATATAGAAAATAATTGAATTACATTAAAAAAAAAAATTTGGTTTAGCAATATTTTCATACAAGAAGAATAAGATTTAGCAATATTTTTAAATTTCAAAATTGGTATCTTTTTTCAACACGTAAGAAAGATATATTATATTAGCCAAATAGTATGTAGGTTACTTTGGTATTTGACCATTTTTGTCATGCTCGTTTGTGATTAAAGGGTTATGTGAAAATGTGTTGAAATTTCAGGGATTTTTTTGTAAGTGAGTTAAAATCTTAGGGGGTGTTTGTACGTGTAAATTTTAGAATTTTAGAGGATTATGTGAAAATATAATAAGCCTCAGAGAGTGCATTAAAATAACTATAAGGTTATATTTATCATTTAAAAATGTTTTAATGATGATGTCATCAATTTTTGGACGGAGTTTTAACGAAAGGGTTATGTGAAAACGATTTAAAATCTCAGGGGATCTTGCTGTAAATTTTGAAACCTAAAGAGATATATGTGAAAACATGAAAAAACTTCAGGAAGTGTTTGTGAAATTAACTTCACAAACTATAGAGGTCTTAAGTATGTTGAAAGGTACTTAAACACCAAAAACCATAATATCTTGAAGGCAGGAACATGCAAAAAAATAAAAATAAAACTCCTATACTTATTTTTTTTCTTAAACTGTGGTCACTATTTTGAAATTTGTGTTTTTAGATCCAATGGATGGTTAAGAGAAAATGGGCATTTGGATTCGCAAAAACGAAAAAGAAAAAGAAAAAGAAAAAGAAAACAAAAGCTGTCCATGGCTTTCTTGGAGTGTGTCTTGCTTAATTAGGAGCCGTATGAAACCATACATAAACAAACAATTAGCAAACACTATGGGATTCGACAAAATCCATGAGAGACTAGAAAGAGAGGTCATTTTCCACTCAACTCAGTTTCTGAGCTACATATATAACTAATCATATACACACACACACATTGATAATTGATGTTTAATTTTTTTTGCCTTCTCAAACCACTAACCTTCTAATTAACATTTTCTTTCATATTTAATTGCAATTGTGCGGTTGCTTAACCTCATGTTAGATAATACATACAACTATACAAGTCAATCAGCATCGTCTCCGAGATATAGATGTGCGCCTTCTTTGAGCCACAAAATAGAGAGAATTCCCAGTATTATTATTATTATTATTAGTACGTATAATTAATAATTAATTAATTTGATTAGTTTTTGGTGCATTGCGAATAACCGTATCCCTATGGTTCTTATATACATACAAGTCAATAAATAAGCACTAATACCAAGATCGATGAAGTACTTGGTTTGAGAGTTATATATAGTACGTCATTATTATTGGACAATCATGGTGTTTATGAAACATGCATGAGAAAGATCAAACTCCACTTACTTCCTCTCCTCCCAAAGAGAAATTTTGGTAATTAGTAATTACCAATGGGGTACAAGGAGGGTTGATTGGGGAGATGTGATCATCTGTACTATTAATTAAAAAATACTTTTATCTTTCTATGAAAATGCCTTTTGTTTTTTTTTCATTTTGCATATATGAAATGTCTAATATATGCACATAATTAGTTTTTCTTCAACAGTTTTATAATTCATTGAAGCAACAATAGTATTAATGGACATTATCCTACTTTTTCACTTCATTTTTAAGTGATTTCTTATTCCCCAGCTAATAATTAGTATAGTGATATTTCTCTATACTTTATTAGAAAATTTTCCAATTTCAAATCTCATTATCTCAATTCACTATGTTGCTAAATTGAAAGACGACAAATAACCGACATGTATCACCATTTTTTGAGTTTATAACCCACACGTCAAGCTAGCAAGTACACCACATAACGCTGACGTATATGATGTTGATTTATAATTTCCAAAGAACGAATAATGAAATTAGGGTTGATTGAAAGTACTATCGGACTCTTTCGCCCATTTGTTTTCTTTTTGCAAAAGTAATTCTAAAACCTGGAATTGAGGGTTTTAAGGGTTTAGGAAGCCAACGTGGGGGAACAAAATCACGCTTGGAATGTTTGCTAATTGCTGAGAGCTTCTTTAAAGAGTTTAGGTTGAAAACTCACTTACTGCCATTAATATTTCACACCAACTTCACTTTTGGACCACCATTAGTACACTAATTCTCCTAATTCTTCCGACCGTACTTTTGTGCATCTTTAAAGTATTAATTGAAGCATTAAGTAAATTCTGTTGACTTAGAATGCAAGTTGTGTATGATTGTTTGCTTGCTATTTGATTGATTAACATTGGGTCCTAACTATTTGTCTTTCTAGCTAACATGTTTTTACGGGACATGTTTGGCACCGAACCATGATTTTCAAACACAATAATGACGATCTTCTTTAGTGCATTGCATGTTCACAACTAAATCCATAAATATTCCACTTTTTCTTTGGGCCCAAGTCCATGAGATCAGAAAATGCTACTTATTAAATTCATCAAAAATCTAGATTTGCAAATTAACATAAGATCCTTATATTAGTAAATTATAAATATTAATTCTTTAAAAAATATATATGTGTTAACAAACTGTTTGCTAAAAGAATATTAATTACCCTATAAATCAACTTAGGAATCCAAACATATGTATGGAGATAGTGAGCGTGAATACATATGAGAGATATTAATACTTGATCATATGCGTATGAATGATTATCAATTGTTAACATAATAAATTTTATAGTAGATTTCACATACATCAATAGTTAATAATCGTCCACCCATATACGCACAAGTACGATATGGTCCAAAACAAAGCTCATGGAATAAAATATTTAATTAGTAATGCTATCATATATAACTAATAACTTATCATAATTTGAGTTTAGATCTGATGTTAGTGAGGGATAAGCGAAACTAGGATCTCTACTCTTAACCGGCCGGCCATATCCTATACCTCAAGAGTTGAGGCTCATTGGCCATCAATACTCATATTTGATTATTTTAATGAGGTAGGGTAAATGGAGAGAATAGTCATGAGCTTTTGGGGCACCCAAACATGAACATGCATGGAACTTATTGAAAGCAAATAATCAATGAATGATTAGCATTAAGAAATGACTAAGTGACTAGTTTTCAATCATCAAAAGTGATTAAACAATGATTGAAATCCCACACCAATAGTTTAATTTAATTAACAAACTTTAGGCCATCAAGTCCACTTCATGATCAACTGATCATGTGGAGACCGAGTTCGACAATGGCCACATCATCAATCAATCAAACATATTTCAGTGGGGGTCTCAGGACCTTGTGATAGTCACTCTTGTCTTCAATAGAGACAATATTAAGCCCTCTCGAAAGTACACAATTAATATTAACTTTGATTAATTTAAGCAAAAAAATAGTGATTTTGATTAAAGTAGGAATTTAGGGGCCAGATTTTCTGGGGCCAGGGCTCCCTTTACAACTCCTTTGCACGACTCATTTGCTGGGATTCATTTGAATTTCCCTTTCCACGTGCAATTAAAAATAAATAATATCAGTTTGAAAGATAAAAAAATTGGTCAATTTTGATATTAACTACTCCAAATGCAATGTCGTTAGACATAGAAAAACATGGATGACTGTGCCAATAAGATGCAACTATTAAGCTGAATTCATTTGCCTTATCTCTATGCTTTTCTGGGGAACAAAACCTTATTAAATAAGAGGGTCGACAGGCCACGGTTCTTGACTCCATGGTTGGGGGTTATATATTGAGGCTTTAATTAGGTAGGTCTCACTTAGATCATGCTCTATTAATGCTTGTATATAATGGGTTCATAACTTTGAACAGTAATCTCCCAGATATTTTTTTTATAGGATAGTGTTCATTTGTTAAGTTGACATGCTGCGTTGCATGATTATATTTCAAATTTGTCATGCAATTAATGGTTCATATCGATATTTTTGTTAGAAACAATCAATTAATATGAGATATAAGTAGTATTGAAAAACTAGAATCAACACTTGCAGTAGCTATAATATATATAAAAAACAAACAGAAGCTAATATATATTGCGAATATATTACATATGTAGTCAAAACGTTATTATCAAATCACAATACTAATAATAAAGCATAATGAATTCAACTACAAACTATAATATAAGATTAGTAAAAGCAACTACAATTATTGTATATATATATATTGATAATGTAATCACACAAAGACTATAACTTCTACAATATTATAGTATATCTACCTATATCAATGATTTAATCAAGCATAAGCTACAATTGCAATAGTAATTTTATCACATATATCAAGTATGTAAGCCACCAAAAAATTTCAGTTCACAATTTCAACAACAATGAAATCGAGTACAACCAGAAGCAATAAGATAAGCAGTAGGAGTGAAATTGGAAATCACTAACTTGTTTAGGATTGATAGAGGCTTGCAAATGCAATCTCCTAAGACAGAAAATTCACCTTCTACACCTTGTGCAGTAGATTCTTGCAGTATACAACTATCAATTTGAGTCTTTGCACACAGACTCAAATTCTAACAAACTTTGCTTTATGTTTCTCTAAGAAAGAAAGGAGGGAAGAGAGTTGGAGGAAAAAATCAATTATCCTGGTCTGGTATGTTGTCGTGTTTATAAAGAGATGATCAGAGTAGTTGTGTCAACAGTTAAAACTGATTGTTTGAATTTAAACTATTAGTCTCATCTCTTCATTGTAACTAACTTGTCTTATCCTAACCGATAATACCATAAAACCAAAAGATGTAATTTTGTTTTGCTTCTTTCGTAAGTCATCAGACCAATGCTCGCCTACTAACACATGTGACTAAAATATATGTTCGATGTGGGAATTAATCCCACAAGTTCCAACAATTTTGACAACATAAATTGCCAAATTTTATGACAAAAGAACAGTTGTCATATATAATGTAGTTAGCAGTGACGGATCCAGGAATTTTATTCCGGGGATCAAACCATTCAGATATTTCGTCGAACAAATTGTGGGCGTGCTTGCAGTTGATCGCAGGTGGTCATTCCAAGGAGTCAAACCAGATATTTTGGCAAAGATTTTCTAGCGGGCGGGTGGTCAGGCGACCACCCTTGTCCCTTAGTAGATCCGTCCCTGGTTGTTAGATAGTTAATTTGTACAAAATCAATGATTTAAATTGAACTAAAGACATTTTCAATAGGTTAGATGTTTATTTTCTAAAATAGGCACCATAAATGAATGAACATTCTATTTTCAGACACCATTACATGAATGGAGATATTTCATTTTTGTATTAGATTTTGCCAACTCAATTCATCAATTGTATTGTTCAGTTGATTCGATGTTGTTTTGGGGTTCAACCTTTTATATTACATTGTTTTCGAAAGCTTAGAATGGCTTACTGATTCCTAGCAAAACTTCATTTAGAATCGAAATAGTGTCGAAAAACAAAAGAAGCTATCAAATGTTTGAGTGCATACAGTGAAGTTACAAATTGATTTATTAATCTTCCTTTTTCTAAACATTGGTTAGAGTAGAAACTAGAAAGTAGAAGACTTGATCAAATCATTCAAGTATTGAGTCGCTAATTATATGTCTTTGTATCTCAGTACCAATTGCATTTTAGGTTATTTTCGATCCTCACTTGATCATGGCATCATGCACTACGTGATAGAGGAGATACCAAGTGTCATCCTAGGATAGGGTGGATAGTTCAAAGCTGTCTCGAATCTAATCTATGTTAATTTTGACTTTGAATCAAAATATTTAAAATAAAAGGCTCATGTGAGAGAACAAGACGGCTTATGAATGCCACAAGAGGTAGAAAAAAGGCTACATTTTTTTTTTTGGCCAACAAAGGCTATATTTAAAGCTATGCCAATACACACAACATTGTCTGAGTAAAGAAAGCGAGATATCAGAATCAGATGACTGAGAACAAACAAGTATCCCTAGGGCCCTTGGCCCTATGCTGTTGTAGTTGTAGCCCACTAGAAACTAGTAAGAAGTAAGAACATGTCCAACACTTGGATTTTTTTTTCTTTTTAAAAATATTTTTTATTATTAATTAATATTAGCATGTTAAAAATGGGAAAAAGACCACAGTTAAAAACAAGGGTAGGGGTGTAGGACTTGTAGGACTATCTAGTAGGTTTGTAGCCCTACACATTGATATTTGATATGCATGCAAGATGGTGATAAAGATAAATTGACAAAACCACAATTTGAGATTTGTTTTTGAGCCATGTTCTTTTCATCCACTTGGTCTGATTCTTACCACACCCTAAACACTCTGTGCTGCAGATGCATACATACAGACATACATACATCACAGCAGTACACCACACATGTCATTAATTAACTAGATTTTGAATTTAGTGGTATTTTACTATTTTACCACTCTCTCTCTCTCTACTTGCCAATGCACTGTCACTTGGCTGGCAGCTCCAACAGGGCTTCCAAGGCCACATGCAGAATCGCAGAGACCTAGAAAGCCCCAAAGCTCTGGACTCTGGTCTGCTGCCCCTTCCTTTCAAACTGCTTTTCATTCCAATTCTATTCCTTTTCATGCTCTTCTTCTTACTGCTTAAATTATATATCACAGCACCACCTGCTATGCAAGGCATGCATGCTTTACCAAGTTCACGTAATTGCACTTTACCCAACAAAATCTAAAAAGGGTTCTATTTGTTGTTCAAGATCTCCCAAGTTTTTTGTTTTTTGTTTTCAAGGGAAATCGACCCTGAAAAGAAGTAACTTTAAGGATAGTAAATCGTTGGCCCAAAAACAAAAAAAGGATAGTAAATCAATTTACCCTTAAATCAATCAATGTGGTTAGCCCCATTGGAAGGGGTCTCACTAGTTTTACATGGAAGTATTTGTTCGGGCTTGACCCATTTAAAGCCGATTGGAAATGAGAAGAAATAAAAACAATATAAGATGGTTTTAAAAAAGAAATTAGGGACTTCTAAATGCACCCATGACCCAACAAATTTGATTTTCTACATTAAAAATGAAAAAGAAAGACATGATAGAAGAATCAAAATTTTAAATTAGGACCAAAAAAGTCGGCTGTGGGCTTTTATAAGGATTAGTTTAGGGATATTTTAGGGTATATTGTGTTTCTAAAATTTAGGTCTGGATGTGACGAGTGACGAGTGTGGTGATTAAATTTGGGAGGAGATAAAAGCCCCTTTAACAGAAAGAGTGTGCAGGCCCAGCTGTTGAAAAAATAACAACTCCTATATTGATTATGGACCAACTTATTCCATGTTTTCTTTTTTGTTCCATCAATTTGCCAAAGTAGTCCAGTTCAAAAAATCAATTTTCGCTTTAAAAGCAAATAGCCCAAATTTTGAAAAATGGAGCAGCTTATGTTTTGGGCAGCAAATAGCCCAAATTTGGAAATGGGGCATCAACTTCAAAACGTAGTCACTCATAATCCATTATCTATAATCCCTAATATGCATAATCTAATATGTGCATAGTGATGCTACTATTTTGTGCGTTCATAGACTAATATGCTTTTTAAGGCCCCATTCATTATCTACCTTGTGGGTTCAGTCTATTTTTGTGGCATTACCAACTACGTTTTTAACAGCCACACATAATTTTTTAGAGGGTATCAAGCACAAGGGACTCTAAGGGTTTCATAGTCTTATATAAATTATGCATAGGAACAATTCAAAGCAATTGTGTTCTGAGGGCAGAAAACTCTCCCTTTTGGTCCACGTATGTGAAGAACAGATCACACTTCTATCCATACATCTGATCAAAAGATCAACGCCACAGGGAAAGAAGCCCTCCTCACAGTCCTAGCAGCACTCTAACCCATAGCATACTTCTGGGTCCAGCTC
Source organism: Dryas octopetala (assembly GCF_963921425.1). Classification (NCBI taxonomy): domain Eukaryota; kingdom Viridiplantae; phylum Streptophyta; class Magnoliopsida; order Rosales; family Rosaceae; genus Dryas; species Dryas octopetala. Next base: position 12,430,790 of record NC_141374.1, on the reverse strand, counting down.
CTTGCAGTTGTCTCATACTTGTTCTTGTCCGTCTTGTACATATGGGCAATTTCCGGCACCAAAGGGTCATCAGGATTTGGGTCGGTCAACAGTGAACAAATTGAAAGCAACACCTGAAAAATAAAAGTGCCGAATGCTTCAATAACACAAGTAAAATAGCATTACATCAACTGTTCTATAATCAAATGTGTCAGGATCCATTAGCCAAGCGCTCAAATATCCATTAGCCAAGTTTCAAATGAATATCAGTGCAAACTTTAGAAAATGTGACGGGATCCACAAGATCAATGAACAATCCACTGAAAAAATTCTTGGACAGAACTAGCACAGATGATTAGACAGCAAGTTGCCACACCAGAAAGAAAAACTATTTGTTTAGTGCTAAGCATGTAGTTTTGCGGATTCTGCCCAATCAAAAGGATCTTATGCTGTTTCTTTGACATAGAAAAGGGCTATATTATTTCGTACAAAGCTTAATTTATAGAACTTCCGAAATACCATGATTTCAACCCAAAAAGAAATGAGTTGGCAGTGACAATTCCAAGCCTTATTCCTGATATCTCTATAGTGCACTCAGACACTCCATTAAAAATGAAGGGCTTTCTTGATTCTAGATTGCATTCAAAGATAAACATCCATCATCTAGAATGGATATAATAAAATTGCAAGTTTCACCCTAGACTGACATTTCCTGTGTCAGTATCCAGAGTGATAGACTTAAAATGAAATCATATGCAGAACTCAATAGGTCAAACAAATTTCCACAGGACGTTCAAATTTATGAAAAATGGAACGTTCTTGTTTAGGAAATTAAACATTTACCTTGGATATGGTCAGGGCAGGGCTCCACTGTTCTTTCAAAATGTCAAGGCAAATGCTTCCGTTGCTGTTAATATTAGGGTGAAAGACCTTTGTCCTGAATGCAACCTGCACAAAACATAAAACACAAAGCCATGAAAGAATGAAAAACTAGACAACAAAATCTTCAGTACTTCCAAGCCAATTGTACAAATACAAAAGATCTGGAAAACAAATAACATAAACATAACCAATATGAAAAATTTCAGTATTTCCTAGTCATTGTTAAATCTGGGACTTTCAAAATGTCATACATTGACTTCGGTCACCCCATGGACTTCTAATAGAAGCAATATCCCATAGGAGTTAAAGGTCTGTAAAAATAGCCGTTTTACAATTTGGTTTACATCAAATTTTACCAAAGGCCTCACATGTGAACCATGTGTGTCTGAAAATACATTTGGCATCAGACATCTCAATTATGGCAGAACAATTACAATCAACCATAGCATGGCACGGTAGCTCAGATGATGTGATCCCCCTCTCTCTCTCTCTCTCTCTCTCTCTAGATACGACTAATAATTTTAACACATAAAAACTTTTCAACTACTTCTATGGGAAGCAAAAAGAATGAAAGCATCAAAACAACAAAGAAAGGAATCACCATGCAAACACAACATCAATCAGACATAAATATAATAGAAAGCTAGCAAGTACCTTAGGTGGTTTAAAAGGATAGTCTGGAGGAAAATGTATAGTGACAAGAAACACTCCACCAGCATACGGACTGTCAGAAGGACCCATGATGGTTGCCTGCCAATGAAACATGTCTTCTGCAACTGGGCCTAAAGATATACATTAAAGCAACGACAACTAAATTGAATATCTGTTGAACAAATGTACTTAGATTCTTTTATTGAATAGTTTTATTGAGTAAATTTGTCCAAAAGAAAAAAAGAAACCCATGTGTTACCAATCTATTGGAAAATTCGGAAGAAAAAAAAAGAGAGTTCAAATTGCCTAGAAGATTTGAAGGGTTACACTTCCACGTAGTTTCAGTGCATAAAGCAGAAAGACCTCTGCTGTTTCTATAAATGAATGACAGTCGGTCCATATTCTCCCGACAAAATCAATTGTTGCAGCCATTAACTGGATTAGAACCGAGGGTGACATGATAATTATGATGACAATGAAAAAAATATAGCATTTTATAGTAAGTACAATGTAATGATATAGCACCTTGGTGGAAAACGGGCGGGTTAAGACAGTTTAGGGTGGGTCATAGATGGGATAAATTAACAGATACCCATTTTATTTTCCATTTAAACTCTTTCTCTATTACTGGCTATACCGACCCTAATTCATTTGTTAGGGTGGATGGATGGAGGCCTATTATGGATATATTCAACTCAAGAAAGGGGAGAGGCTACTATTATTCACTCCATGGAGGAAGACAAAGTCATATAGGGGAAATTTATTAGAAAATGAAAAAGAAAGCATTTATCCTTCACTTGCAAGCAATGCAATTTCAGAGAATCTATTGGCAAATATCATTGAGCAAGAAACCCCAGAACCAGACTCAATTGCCCACCATGGAAAACAAGAACAAGTGTCTTCCCACCGCAACCAGTACAACAATGCAACACTCGACCAACTCCTTTGACTGCTGCAACCTCCCTCTTTTTATGCTTCTCTAACTCCTTTAACGTCTAATGACTCATCCCCAAAAACCCTATCTGAGCCTCAGAATGACAAAAATCCCTCCCAAAATGTCGGCTTAGCACCTAGGTGGACTTGCAAGACCTGTGACGCCAAGTGAGGATCACTTATCCTTCAGGGCTATGCAGATAATCAGGTGTAAAAAGAAAAGGCGTTTCTTTTGGGTGTTAAATGGGTCCTTCCGGGCCAGCTGCTACCCATGTATCACTCATTTAACAAGGAGTTCAATGGGTAATTGGTAATTTACCCATTTATTCCCAAGATGTTAGATGGGTATGGGTAAGAGCTGCCACCCAATAGCAACTTCAGCATCCTATAACATTCACTATTTTCCTCCATACTTTCTAATGGTCTGAATGATGCAATTCAGTTGACCAACAAAAAACAATGCAATTTCATTCGATTATGAGACAAATAAATACTTTGGCATGAGATCACTAATTGATAAGAACACCAAGTCGGTGCAAGACTGCTGCTTTGCACAGATTTACATTTACTGATTTGGGTCAAAAAATCAAGCTCAAAATAAGCATCAATGGAAGCTCAAATTAGATGGTAACCATCTTCAAAGAGGAGACATGCAACAGATTCCCACATAAACAAGATAAAAAATCTAGCAACACACACAAAATCAAAAAGAAGCAGAAGAGGATACAGATCGGAGCTGAAAATGGAAAATACCAGCGCTGCAAGAAGTAGGAGGATCTTTCTGGAGGTCCTTGAGCTCCTTCAAGATCCGCTTCGACGCCATGACCTTCAGAAAACAAAGAAACAAACGACAAACCCTAGATAATCAGCTCTCCTCAATCTAACAAATGCACACACAAAGAACCCAAATTTCTTTATTTTATTTTCTGCAAGTGGGAGAGAGAAGATGGTGGAATACCTGAGAGACCCTCCTGCTTTTTTATTGATTTCGTTTGTTGTGTTTTTTTCTTTTTAGTCTTTTGCTTTTTTTGAGAAGGTGGTAGCTCTTCGACAACCAATCATAAATGAGTTTATATATTGTAGAGAGAGAGAGAAAGGGAAGAGGATAAAAGTGTAATTATGCTCTTTGCATTATGTCATAGACTCATAATGTACTCGGATCGAAGCCCATGTATTATTTTGTAGACTCAATTACATATTTGTCCATGAACTATGACATTAACTCCAAGTGAGTCCACGAAAGTCTAAAAATTTCAAGCACATCCACGAAAAATTGAGAACATTGCAAAATTGACTTCTATCCATAGATCTGTCAGGACCTCAGTTAAGTGCCACCGTGGACACATCCAGCGTGAATTTTTTTAATGACATGTATGTCATGTGGAAAAAAACAATAAAAAAATTTTATCAAAGCATTTTTAAAATATTAAAAACTAAAAACTAAAAACTAAAATATTTAAAAAATCCATAGCCCACTGAAATCCTTTCGAATTTGGGCTTCGTGTCGATGGCTTTGACTCTAGAACTCGTCTCTCAGTCCCTCGTCCCGCAGTCTCCTTCTCTCACCATCTTCACTTCAGCCGACATCGCCTTCATCCGATCGGGTCAACCCGCTCTCTAAGCTCCAATTCCACTTCTGCCCTTTCCCTCTGTCCCTCCAAACCTTCAAATCACTCCCCATCAGCACCAAGATCCCCACACTGCTCTTCGGCCACTCGAAAAGCTTCCACCATTGTCATTTCCAAGAGAAAAATTGAAAAAAAGACTGAGTTTTGAGAAAGAGAAAGAGAGAGAGAGAGAGAGAGAGAAACAATTTGAACCTGAAATCGTGACCAGAAAAAAATGGGCAAGGATTTGAGCGACGACTAAGTATCCTCAATGAAAGAGGCGTTCACGCTCTTCAACACTAACAACGACAACAAGCTTGAGTCGTTCCTCTCTGTCTCCGTCTCTAAGCTCCGCCACATCCTTACCAGCTCGGCGAGAAGCTCGAGCCCTCCGAGTTGTACGAGTGGATCCGGGAGGTCAATGTTGGGTAGGACGGGAAGATCAAGTACGAGTGTTTGTGATGAATTGAGTTGAATTGTCTTGCGTACTGATAATTTTAAGGTGTTTGGATATAAGTGTTCATGGCTTTCATGGAATGTAATATGGATTTCCTGGATTATTTTTGTGGATTTTTCGTTTTGTGCTTTAGAGAGAGCTAGAACAAAAAAGGAATTGAGAAAAAAATTTGATTTTTGATGTGGGTTTTTTGGGTTTGTAGCAGATGGGTGTGTGCCTAAAATGGTTTTCAAACTTTGAATTGTTTCTTGTTGCAGAAGAATGGGGAGAAGGAAGAAGGATGGTGAGGAAGAAAGGAGGAGGAGGAAGAAGAAGGAGGGGGTGGAGGCTGGTGTGGGTAATTTTTAAGTTTTTAAGTTTTTAGTTTTTTTTCTTAGGTTTTTCATATTTTAAAATGCTTTGAAGAATTTTTTTTATTGTTTTTTTTTTTCTACATGGCATACATTTCATTAAAAAAATTCACGTTGGATGTGTCCACGGTAGCACTTAACTGAGGTCTTGACGAATCTATGGATGAAAGTCAATTTTGCAACGTTTTCAATTCTTCGTGGACGCACTTGAAATTTTTAGGCTTTCGTGGACCCATTTGAAATTGGCGTATTAATAACGTTCAACCATATTACAACACATATATTGATTACATCATGTGCGATATTACGGTTATATCAAATAATTTCTCAATAAATTGTGCGTAAGTAAGACTACCAAAACAATCACATGTATTAATAATTAATACATGTGATTGTTTTTTTCAAACTTTATGTCTCTAACATTGTAGTTAGAAATACCACTAAAGATCAATAGCTAGTTGGTTATGTAGTTGTTTTTTTCTAAATTCTACACTATATTTACAAGTGATGAGCAAAACCTTTGAAATTAAGTTAAGTGGTGAGGGAAAATGGGAAAGGGTTTACCTTAGGATAGATCAAGAGTTTGATCCAATCTGATATGGAAAAAAAAAATAATAGTAATAATAAAGAGGACCAAATAATTCTCAAGGGTAAATAGCCAGCAATGCTTGTTTTCTTAAAAAAAATAAAAAAGGTGAATAGCCGGCATGAGCTCCATTGTACTCCAACCACTGATGTGATTGGCCACTTGGCCCGTGGGATGTGAACCTTGTGCCCCAATCTTTTGTAATTTTTCCATTTCTTAACATGGTATCATATGAATACTTTTATAGTTATAAGATTTTTTTAGAATTACTATCATATATGGATGAAGTGAATTTTATTTTATAAGGAAAACAGTTAGGTAATAGATTTGGATTGAAAATAAAGGGACCATAATCAAGTTTCTAGTTACAAGATATGTAGGTCAATTTGGATACAATATATTAATATATAGGTCAATTATTATTCAATAATCCATCGTACCTAACCATTTTCAAATTCCTGTAAGTCTATGCATTTTAAATACATTGTACTTAGTTTTTTAATTCTTTGTACTTGAGATTCATTTTAAATACATTATGCTTAGTTTTTTAATTCTTTTTTATTTTTCTAACCACTGTATGTCTATTCTCAAAATCCAAATCTGTTACTTCCATCCAAATAGATCCTTACATAACTTTTGTGGGATCATGGATAAACTTTACATGGGACCTATGTCACTCATTTGGAATGGGTCCGGAGAAAATAAGAGAAAGGCATAGGGCCCCTGAACATTACATGAAGGTGGGGTGCCTTGACTTAGATGATAGGACCTATGCTCGTATAAATCTAATGGGACTTATAGACAAGGTTCTATCACCTATAAAATTGGGAGTATGAAACACCATAAATTAGAGAATCAATTAAACACAAAGTAAGAGAAATAACCCCCACACTTACTTAAGAGGGTCGGATGCTTCCAAGTACATGGATACATTCGAGCCTACAGATATATCTGAGCCTATGGATCTCTCCGAGCTCGCAGATGAGTCCGGGTTTCTATCTAATCTCACGGATGCATTCAATTGAGAACCCGTAGAGGTATTACCACACCACTCACGGTTCAAGGGACCTAAGAATTCTATGTTCTACTAAGAAACCAACTCCAATACGAATTAAATAACTTGAATCCTCTCCAAATAAGAATTAAAGTATAGGAGTTCAATCCAATATGAATTACACTTCCTGGTGATTACAAGTCTAACCAACTTACAATCCTAAGGCCATAAAGATTAAATCATCCTATGTAAATAGACTCTTATAAAATCACACAAAAGTACGTAATTCTAAAACTTTGAGCCCACTGCTTTAAATTAATATTGATCTTGAATTAATATTGATCTTACTTACTGACTTGACCTTCGACAAGCCGTTGGCCAATACCATACCGGTGTCACCATATCTCTGAAGATTTTTCTTATGTTTACAGAACCCATCGTTTTCTGAGTTTAGCTACTTAGAGATTTTGTGTTACAACAACTTTCCCCAAAAGTTTGTGTAACCGGATAATAGTCTTTTCAAATTGTGTTGAAAGCAAAAGCAAACACAACTTTTACTTTTCATGCTTGATTTCTCCCTCCAATATCTTTGGCATGACTATGCATCCACTCAAGCAGAATATCTTCTACATTCCTTATGTGTGTTCACGCTGACACATACACATAATGTTTCAAAGTAACAAAGCATATTTGAAATTTCAACTTTCAGCATCAACAACAACTAATACACTGACTAATAAACTTTCTACCTAAATGGGATCAAGTTGATTAAAAAAATTATCACAAATTTGTTCAATAACTGGAGCAAAGCAACATTTTGAGATGAAATGAAATGCATCACCAGATGGGAAAATGGCAAATGACTCATTCATTGGGACATTGGATTTTCTGTTCCAACCACTGGCGGTGGCGTTGAGCTTTCGGATCTATTTTCGGAAGATGGCCGATTCTCATTTTCATTCCGCCGGACACTTTCTATCATCTTCACTACATCCACCATTTTAGGTCGCTGATCTGGCATCCTTACCACGCAAGACATGGCGATCTGTAACATCTCTACCATTTCTTCCTCTATATTTAGATACCTCATAAGCTCAATGTCAAACACTTCTGCTGTCCACTCCTCTCGGACAACTGAATGAACCCACCTGACCAAGTGGACAATCTCATCACCAGCAGTGGTATGGATGGGGGATTTTCCGGTGAGGAGTTCCAGTAACACAACCCCAAAGCTGTAGACATCAGCAGGTTGTGCTGCTTTCCGGGTGTCTGTCACTTCTGGAGCTCGGTAACCAGCAGCACGGGAGATAGGTGGAGCCAGTGAGCTCATTATGGTTGTCAGACCAATGTCAGAAACACAACCATACTGTTGTGGGTTGAGAAAAATGTTTGAGGCTTTGACATTTCCATGGACAAGCTTCCCCCCATTCTCTGTATGTATATGAGCAATTCCTCTTGCCGCTCCAATAGCTATTCTTAATCGGGTATCCCAATCTAAAGGAATTCTATCCTCTCCTCTTCTACCTGTAAATGGAAAGAACAATGCAAGATATATATTAAACTCTACAGTGACTGACCACTTTAGCAGTGCAGTATGGACAATGGAGTTAGAATGCCAAGCAGTAACAAATATTGTCCTACAGAAAGATGTCAATGCTGAGATATACTATATATTTTGGTTTGATTAAATTGAGTTCTTCCCAATTACCAACCACTACTTAGGTAATTATTTGAACAAAGAAAAGTTGGGAAGTGCGAAGGTTCCATGATCAAGATAAAACTAGGGGTCCACCAAATAATGGCACATGATGCCTCAAACCCAATATTCACACGTCTCTATCTTTGAGAATGAATATTTCTGATGCACCACATGGTTTACAAACAAAGAGCCCTACAATGGAAAGAACCAGTGGAATATAATTTACACTAACAGGCTTTTCTTAGAAGAGACTTACTCCCTGATGTCCAAAAGATCACTTTGTATAGATTAACCATGGATTCTCCTAGTTTCAACTCCTCATATTCCTAGGTCAAAGAAATGTTGAAGCCTTACAAAGGTCTGAGGCAACATAACATTAGTGCATATGTGCTGTGTGCACAGGCTCTCATGAACCTACTTTCTGTTGATGGGTGAAGCAGGTAGTTGAGATACCTTAAAACTCCATACCCTGTTAGTATTGTCATGCGTCAAATTACAACTGGACTTAAAAAGCAGTTATCGTAGTTTTATTGTTTAAAGCAAGAGTAGCTTCTACAATTCAAAATTCAAGTGTTAAAACAATTCAACAACCACAGGCATATTAGCACTGTTACACAGGAAAAAAAAAGAAGCAAAGTGGACTCTCCAAAGTCTAAATCATGTTCTAGGATAATACTTTAAAAATGTTTTGACCATATACCATACGACATCCAGAAGGCCAAGACACATTCTAATATTTGGCAAACCCCAAGACCATTTCAAAATGGTGACTGAAGCTAAGCCTCATATTATTCCTCTAGGTTTTGAGCTTGTCCCAACTGGCATCTATCATATACTTAGTACAGTTCCAACAAATTATACAAAATGGTTGAATTATTTAAAAGCTTTGCCTCTCCTCCTAGTATTCCAACAATTTTAGCTACAGCAGAGTACTTATTAGAACAAAACCTCTACGAAATATGAAACTTAGAGGGCATTAACTTCCAAAATAAAAGTACAACAATCAGCTATTTTCTTTGAACACTTTTCAATAGAAAGAAAATTTAAAGTTACCAGATTAACATTCAACAAAGATGGAAGACAGGCACGTACCATGTAACAAAGCTGAGACGCTCCCCTGACTGTAGTAATCATATACCATTAGCTTCTCATCTTTGGAATAATAATATGCCTTCAGTTCAACCACATTTTCATGCCTAATATTGCCAACAACCTCCATGTGTTGCTCAAAGTCCCGCTTCCCAACATTTACATCCTTCAACCTCTTCACCACGACAATGGTTGCATCCTCTAATATTGCCTTATAAGCTGTACCAAATGTCCCCTTTCCAAGTACCTCGGCAGAAGCCCTCAATAAATCCTCCAGATCAAATGCGTAATGACAACCCTCAAAGAAAACCAGCCTATTATTCGCATCTTGATTCCTTGAAATCATTTTCTCCGGCGACATTTCTCCTTTCTGCAGCTTCCCAGAAAGCCCATCTTCCCTTTTTCTTCTTGAGCAGAAAACAAGTATCAGAAAAGCAAATGCTACAATACCCAAAACAGCACCAGCAACTATAATCCCTAATAATGCTGTCTCACCAAGCTTCCCACCATTCTTAGATTTTGGATATGGTTTAGAGGAGGGTGGAAGAACCGGAGGAAGGCGAGGCGGAGAACTTGGAAAAGAAATGTTGTTACCAACAAACACAGACCTTGGAAACCTCTGAAGTGATTGGGGCACACTACCACTCAGATTATTGTTAGCTAAATTTAGCTGCTGCAATTTGCGCAATTCAAGATCGGGGATTGCACCAGAAAGTGAGTTGTTTGCAAGATTCAAGGCTGAAAGCTGAGTCAAATTGGAGAGGGAAACAGGAATGCTCCCATTGAAGTGATTGTTAGATAAATTGACAATGGTGAGGTTCTTCCAAACTGAGAAGTCCCAAGGCAATGGCCCAGAGAAGTTATTAAATTGAAGATAGAGCAAAGACAAGTTTTTGAGGTTGGAGAAATCAGAAGGGAAATGCCCATTTATCACATTGGATCTAAGACTCAAAATCTGAAGCCTTGAGATGCGGCTGAGAGTGTTGGGGGGTATCGGGCCGTTAAATCCGATACCGGGCAATCGGACGGCTATCACATGAGATCTATCCTCACTACAAGTCACTCCAGTCCAGTGGTCACACACAGGAGTGCTGTTATCCCAATTAAGAGAGCGAGAGTGAGGGAGATTGTTCACAAAGTCAAGCAAAGCTTGCTTATCTTCAACTGGGTCTGCATTTCCTTGGAAGAAACTCAAACCCAGCAAGCAAATCCAATACATAATGCAAAGACCTTTCATTTCCATCACTCCCCACTTCACAAGTTTCCAAACACTTCAAGCAGAGAACGAGCTGTTTCTGCAAAGTTTCTCTTTTTTCATTGTTCTGGCCCTTATGGGCTTTTCTGGCTGAAGATGAACAAAACAAATACAGAAAAATTATAGTTAAAAATACAAAAGACAGAATGTAAAGCGAAAAGAGAAAGGAGAAAAAACCAGATTCCAAGACAGTTGTCGAGAAAAAGCAGAGGTGACTCTGAGATATTTCTGCTATAAAAAAAAAAGAGCTTGCAGGCTTTGAATAATGCGCTTATAGTCAAAAAGGAACTTATTTTATCATGCAAATGTACCACCAGAAACCGAGCTTCTTTTTGTTCTTTGTTTCTTTAATTTTGTCGTTCAAATTTTAAAAATAGCAGGAACCCAAAATTAATACATGGGAAATTGATTTCCTTTTTTTGTTTCAAAGTTTCAACAGACAAGAAAAATGAAAAACCAAGTACTCAAGTTACTTAGCTACAGAGTACACAGTACATACCATTCGTTTTCAGATCTGACCCAACAAAGTCCTCTGGTTTTGGAAAGAACCCAAGTCAAAAATCTGAACAAACTCTGCCTCTGAGACCAAAACTATTTAAACAAACCACTATTTAGAAACACAGACTAAAATGTGCAGCATTATGTAAATTGTATTTAAAAACAAAAAACAAAAGAAAGAAAGAGACTCAGTCACTGAGTTAGTTTGAGTGAATGAGAGAGAGAGAGAGAGAGAGAGAGAGAGAGAGTAGTGGAAACGTACAAGTTATGATGTCTGTAAACTGATGGTGCTTCAAGCTAAAATAGCATCCAATATGAATGGACCTAAAAAAGAAACTGTTACCCAAAAAACCAAATTTTTTTCATTCAAAAAAAAACCCAGGGACCAGGGTTTTAGAAGTGTGTTTGGATTTTGGAATGAAATGGGAGTGTGAAGGAGGATATCATAAAGCATCAAAGCACCGTTAAAACCGCTATTTCAGCTCTCGGCTTTGGAGGGCTCTGACTCTGATATAAAACGGTGTAAAACTGAAAGCTAACGAGCGGAGGGAGTGATGGGGAGTTATTATAAGGTGACCGGTGGGGGTACCGAGTGAATCGTGACCCTGTGATCGACGGAACACCGTCATGGGGGTGGATGGGATTCGTTGGGATTGTGACGTGGTGTCGTCATTGTCTGACATGTGGGCCTCTAATTTAATTTTTTGATAAATTTTTAACGTCCTCGTCCTGTGCTGTCATCTTTTTACGATGACAATAGCAGAGAGGGCCTTCGGTTAATTCTGGCCGCTGATTTGAGCTCCAGGATTTTGAACAGGTGTGTGTAAGCCGTCCGATTGAATGACGATGTCTCATTGACTTCTCTTTCCATTCTTTTTTAATCTGACCAAAGATAAGTGATAAGTGATACCAAATTACCAATTCATTATTTTCATTTTTTAATCCATGTAAATTAAATAGAATATTATGTGATTATGTCTATGAGTTGTTAACCACACTATCCTATTCAAGTTAATTATCTCATTGTAAATGGGATTTAAAATCTTGCAATTCAATGTTTTATCTTCGTCATATACATATTTTCTCATATTTATAAAAAAAGTTCTCTACATCATTGAGTATTCTAAATTTGATATCCAATTAGTAATTATAGTATTACTCATATATTTGATACATGTAGTTATTGTAGCATGTGGTGTGGTCAGTGGCTTACAAGTTACAACATATGTTTGCCACATTACTTTGTAAGATACGCTATAAAACGTTTTGTAATCTACTATAAAGTCTACAATTGATATCACTCTTATTAAAAGAAATGTTGTTGACCAATTTTAAAGTATTAACATTTACTCATATAGCATGGTAAGATTCTAGAAGTAACTTTCTCTATTTTTTATCCAAAAACTGTCAACTTCTTTTGTGGTCCAAAAGATGATAGTTCCTAATCTCATATCTTCCCTAAAAGATAACCTAGTAATCAATAAAAAATGTGATAAATATTGAAATAAGAGAAATATTAGCTTTTTCATTTCTACCTTTTTTTGCTTCTCCTATCTATTTTACAATGTAGTGTCATAATTAGAATTATTCATTTTTTAGATGAATAATGCTAAGGATTTCAAATTATGATCCAAAATAATATGATAGTGTATGTGTCAATATTTTATTTATTGTTCTGAATCTTTGAGACACTGGGATGTGTATTTGAGATCCAAATTAGCACTCTTGTTAGATTACCTATTAAAGATAATACATGTAAACAATCAACGCAAAAATCGTTTAATTACATAATTGTTATAAATAAATAGAAGACTTTGATAACAATTAGATTACCTGTTTATTTATTTGATAACAGACAAATTTTTTGCAACAACAATCTTTAAATAAAGATATAAAAAATGAACAATTTTAATTATGAGACTACGTTGTAAAATGTGTATAAAAAGAGAGAAGATAGAAAGAAAAAGTAACCAGCATTCATCTTGAGATGACTGTATAAAAATCAAGTAATACTAGAGATACAAAACTACTACTATTCCAATTGATGTAGCATATGTGATCACATATATTATGTGTTTCATCAATGGATAATTGAAGGTTAATATAAAATTTAGTGTATTTGATATAAAGGTTCATTGACTTTAGGTACCAAATTATAATATTTTTTCATTTCAACTACTAAAAAATTTATGTCATTTCACTTTATGTACTAAATTTTAGTTTAGGTACCAACTTTAAAAAACATGGTTATATCGAACTGTGATTGTCTAACAGTCATAACTTTTTTTATTGATTTGTTGTTTTTTCAATATTTGCAAGGCTTAAACTTTAATGTTTAGTTTTTGGATTATATGACTTCATTTCCCAAACCTAAATCAAAAGTATGAAACCCTTAAAATTTTTAATTTTTTATAAATTTTAAATAGTCACAACTGTGACTGTTTGACAATTACAACTGTAACTATTCGACAGTCATAATTGTATAACAAATTAATTTGTGACCTAATTCAAAATGTTTTACTCTAGGTTAGTACCTAAATTAAAAAAATTAGTATCTTGCTGCACATTTTAGTCTGTGTGAGATAAGAAGAAGAATGGTACGAGAATAATAGGAAAAAAAACTTAGTTATCAAAGTTGATATATCTCATGTGTCTATTGTTCTTAATTCTTATCTTATGTCACATGATAAGAAAAATATAAACAATAAATGCATACACCCCTTAATAGAAGTTTTACTCAAATAGTAGCGAGTCAATATTTGTTTTTTGTAAAATGCGTTGGATTAAGAGAGTTCCCGGCTTTAAAATTGGGTGTTAAAAAATGAAAAGTCAATGAAGTCAATAAGCTTGTATTGAACCAGCTAGCTTCCATTACTCCATTAGGTAAGGCAAGCACTTTATCTCAGGCTCAGCACCTGTAGGCTGTAGAGTGTAGACTGTAAGCATAGGTCCCATGCCATGATTATTATAGTACATTATATACCTATTAAAAATATATGGACCAACGACACCATTGTCCAATGTTTATTTTTTTTTTAATTAAAGAAGCAAAATTAATCAAAAACCAAAATAAAAAATTAAATAAAAGAAGCAAAATTGATTGGAAAAGCATTGAGCTCTTCCCCCTTTCTCTCTCCCTCTCTGCTGTGCAATCTGGTTTTTCTTGTAGTTATTCATTTGTCTTCTTCCTCATATTTTCTTTTCTTGTTCTCAAAGTTGATATTAGTTGGAATAATAGTAATGATGATGCATATAGAAAGTTAAACACAAAGCATCATATGAACTTTATTCAATATAGCTATAAAATATATCAATTAGTTTAAAAACATATTTATAATTGACAAATTAGGAACAATCATGTGCAAAGATAGATAATAGTACTTTTGATAATGATTCTAATGCTGAAAATATCTGTCACCTAGCTTTTCTTTTTCTGTTTATGTTCTTTCTGTTTTTATTTTTACCCCAAATCTGTCTTCTTCCTCTTTTTATTTTTCTTATTATTTTTTTTTAGTAACACCCACTCTGTCTTAATGTCTCTATACTTCAACCAACTATGAACTACCATCTCTTTTTCTCATCACAAATATGTTCTAAATATTATGGCCATTTGTTGTCCATGCTGGTTGGTGGAGATTCTAGAGAATGCTTTATGGTTCTATTTTAAAGCTAGTATGGAGGTTGCTAGCTAGTGTGGGTCCCCAGGGGATGAACCTCCCAGATTATGACAAGTGTCAACAACCTCCCATTTATTTGCAAGCCCTTTTATAAGGACTAAGGAGCTACTAGCTAGCACCCAAATTATTAAAGAAAATTGAAGGGCATGTTGCAATTGGAAGCTTGCATGAATCAACTTAGAGTCTTCCTCCTGTATGCTTTGATTTGGGTTGCATTCTTCTTGTAGTGTTGGAATTGCTTGTTGAATTTGAGGTGAAAGGAAAAGCAATGCATGGCAGGGGAGCATGCAAACACAGATCATATGCAGCTGTCTAATACATGTTTAGTATTTTGATTTGCCACAATTGGCTTCATATACTTTGGATAGGGAATACTAGAATAATTAAAAGCATAAATAGTAATGAATTGACCTCAAAAACTGAACTTCAAGCAATTGGCTTAGATGACAAAACTGGAATAATTATATGTCTTGGAAAGGTCAATAAGTACTCAAATATTTCGGTAAGAAAAACGAGACTAGCAGTAACACTGGTAACTAAATAATGTCATTCAGTCATCATTGTTGCTATTTATGTTGGGCATTCTTTTATTTCATTAAGGATAGTTTAGTTTAGTTTAGTTTTAGTTGGTTTTCCTTTATATTTGACAGATCCGAGATTCTCGTATCCACATCTGATTAGACAATATCCTATATAAAAATTATTTATGTCAATCTTATACACAAATTTTATCCAAACATGATCTTATATTAGAATTATTTATGCATGAAAAGCTTCTTATATACGATTGAAATAAAAGATTTCCATATACGATATTGTTCGAACTAAATGTAGAATGTAGATGACCTGGGTGTGGCTGCGGGAATCACCGTATAACAAATGCCTTGTTTCTTTTATTCTCTGCTTTGCATACATAGTTTTGTTCTTTTTAATTATTATAAAAAAAACACTACATATCAAATAAAATAATAAAGTTTTTGGGCATGACTATGTGGTATGATAAATTATTTTGTACTAAATTAGTTAATAAATTAAAATTTACAATGTTAAGACATAGAACCATGACTGCTCTTTGGGATCAATTAGCCTTCACAAAAACTGAAGGACCAACTCTAATGAGTTACATGACACTTACGAGTAGAGGTTTTTTGTTTTTTAGCCCAAACGCAAATAGATAAGGGCTGGCCCAGCCCATCAGCATGAAAGGCCAACATGCAAGCAAAAACTGACAAAGAAAGTCTGATTCTAATCCTACTCTCGTTTTATTTCTTAGAAAATAAGATATAATCAACAAATCAGAGTGGCGCAGCGGAAGCGTGGTGGGCCCATAACCCACAGGTCCCAGGATCGAAACCTGGCTCTGATATGGTTTTGTTGCTTTCTATGTATTTTTTTTTGTCAGACCAGCATTCTAATACTTTGCAGCTCTGCATTTGTCTTTGGCCAGTCAAGGATGGTGGACAGGTTCATCATCTTGACATTTGAAAGTTGAATCCAGAATTCAGAAAAGGAGTATTTGATGTTGTCCTATAACCCACCATGTGTGGCCAAAAAAGAATAATTCTATAACCCTTTTTCAAGAGCACTATGACTAGTCAAAAGGAAAATCATTTAGCCCCTAAAATGTTCACCATTACTTTCTAATAGTTTTTCCTTGTACATATTTTTTCAATCATCAAATTCGTTCTTTTTTTATTTTATTTTATTCTTTTGGCCAGAAAATCCTGTCTTATGTTCTGGCTTTCCATTTCTTGGTATAATCAGAGCAAAAGAATGAATCTCTAGCTTAAATAAATAAAGGTGGAAAAGAAATGTGTGTGCCAGGAAAGAGAGAAAGTAACAACATGATTTATCACTCTTATTACTGGCTCTGCAGTCAATGTACAATTTCCATAGGCAAAAGGTAATCCATGTTCATTTAAGATTATAGCTACAATGGAGAGAAACTAAAACGATATCTCCACTTGCTTTGAAGGAAAATCTATAATGAAACACCCCCAAATTAAAGGTGATCATGCTCTTATTGTATTGCAAATACAGTCAAACTTTGCCACTAATACTTCAAGTAGTTTTCTTTGTATGCCTTCATGTCAGGATCAAGAGGGTCAATGCATTAACATGAAGGGAGAACAGAGAGCTCCAATCGGCCGGTCCATTCCTCACCAGGCTTCAAGCTGATTGGCTTTTCAATTGCTGCTCCATCAACACAAAGCATCTGTTTATACTCGTCGTCTCCGAGATCTACCATGGATTTGGATTTCTTCTCCCATGGATTCCAAACAACTAAGTACACGTAAAGTTCAAGAACAAAAAATTATTTGACAGTTAACAAAAAGGGTGTCTATGT
The DNA here is from genome assembly GCF_963921425.1 of Dryas octopetala. NCBI lineage: Eukaryota > Viridiplantae > Streptophyta > Magnoliopsida > Rosales > Rosaceae > Dryas > Dryas octopetala. Next base: position 12,413,786 of record NC_141374.1, on the reverse strand, counting down.
ATATTTCATTTACCATTGACCTTAGGATAGAATCGATAGATGAAATTACAGAAGTGACTACTAGGTGCATGCCAACTTAGTATCTTGTGTATATGAAGAAAAGGACACTATAACTTAAGTCTTAACTCTTAAGGACAAATGGCTCAACCTGATGTGCTAACATTGTACATGGAAGAAGGATGAAAAATAATCTCAGGCAGAAACTTTCTATGGCTTAATAACCTGATCCTCTAAGCCTACTGGTCTCCATAAGTTCCAAATTCCTAACTGCCTAATTTGACTTGTAAAAAATCACTCACATTGCCCTGGCTTGCTAAATTGATCTTGCCATCAATTCATTCAAGTAGAGGGGTTTCATTCATTTTTCTAATGGCTCCTTAAGCTCCTAAGTACCGATGATGATTAAGAGTATGAGAAGTGTTGCGATTCTAGGGAAGCCAATATGTTACTGATAACATTTCATGAAACTTAGTTGAATAGCATGAGTCTTACCAACATCTGGAAGTCCCTCCTTTCGTATGATGAACGTCCTCTTTTTCTCATGATCAAAGACAGCTATCGCACCTGAAGAACTAAGATAAACCCGGTCCACCTGCCCAAAATTGAACACTTCATAAGCTGGAGCATTTGGCTCCATTAACAAGTTGAGATGGTTTTGGAAAATATGATTACCTCAGATTCAAATGTTAAGGCATCACCTTGTTCTGTAAAGCGCTCTCTTTGACATAGATTGTCTAGGTAGTCAAGAGTCTCCAGGCCCTCAATCCTTACTTCACTGTCATTTAAGGTTATTTAATGCTCATAACTTTGTTCGAACTAAAATCATTCTACTAGCACTATTTATTGGTATACATGGTGAACAGAACTATTGTAGTCATTTATTCTAAAATTAACCAAAAATATGATACCACTTGCTCCTTTCTAATTGAACTGATGGTGATCATGATGTGATCTGCAAAGATTTTGTTTTTGATGCACTTGACATTGATATCATAAAGCGAAGTAATGAATATTTATGTATTGGACAGATGAGTGATCATGATGTGACCTATAAAGTTCTCATCATAATTCAAATTTCTCTTTTTTCTTTCTGCTAATGGAATGCTATAGATGTTGCTGGCTTCCCTAGATGATGCTTATCGAAATTAAGAATAACCAATCCCATTTTCAACTCTGAACGATCTGTACCTGATATCAGAAATGGAGAAATATGTATGATACGCAAATGAGAAACTGAAAGGCTTGCAATTGATGTTCCTGATGCGTGTTATCAGGGTTAGATGCCCTTCTGCTGCCAGTGAGACCCTAAGGCGAAGCTCGAAACTGAAAACATGATTCAAATCACTATCTCAGAAAGAACGAATATTTCGATGGAAGTTCATAAGGCAAGCTATGATAAGACTTCGATTGTGTCAGTTGCATACTATGATACATTTCATGATTCAAGCTCATACCTATGTGGCCAATTTTTCATATCTTCTTCCAATGGTTTAAGTAGCAAGTCGATGCAGGCTTTGCCATTAGAATCATTGGGATGTAGAGGTGGAGGATTGTTGTCAATGACCCAAATCTTATTCCCTGCAAACCCATTTTGCTCCGATGATCCATTTCCAAACTAAGTACATATTGGAGCAAACCCATCAGCCAGAATTAACCAGGCCTGGTACATTATAATCTGCATATGTACGGATATAGATACCTGTGGGAAACATATTGGAATTCCTCCTCTCACTACTTTTGGTGGCTTAAAGATTGCCTGTGTAGATGAAACAGAAAGAGGTGAGCTTGGAGAATTGATCTATGGGGTTGCAACAACAATATTGTCACAATAATTAATCTAAGTAGTCCTAAATTAGACCAGATTAGATCAGGAAAATATCAGCAAAAAATTCAAAACAGACAAAAGAAAACAAAGTTGAGAGAAGGGAAAGTAATTTACAAATTTCCCATTTGTTCGTGATCTGTATGATCATATAGGAGTTGTTACTGGTAAAACTTTTATCTACTGCAGTCTGCAGAGTAGTTCTGCAATATGAAGAACTTTACCTTATTACTAATGAATAACAATTCTTCTCCACGTTCAGTCCTCCAGGACAGAACCTGGCCTCCCTGCAAACTAACCTGGATTGAATTCACATAATAATATTAAAATGCATGTAAGCTACAAGTAAATTCTATGCCACTCAGATTGGCATGATATGTGCGTGTGAGCACCAAAGTCATGAATGAATGGCATTTTTCTTAATCAATTAAGTGTGCATAACCATGCCTGATGGCTTGGAAGACATCCATTAAACAATGGAAATATAAAGGTAACAGAATCTAACCCGAGCGGAAGCTCCTCGAGGGTTCTGAAGGAGAATTTGATCAATTCCATTCTTGTCCTTTTTAACTTCAACTCCTGCTCTCTGATCACAGGCTGCTCCAGATTGCTCCATTCCAAGAACACAGTAAGGACATCAATAGAATAAATAAGAAGACAGATGAATCTCTCTCTCTCAACCCAAAACAAGACCTGGAAGGCTGGAAATGACTTCCCCAGCACTGAAAAAACAGCTTCAGAGCAATAGAAAGAAAGGTCAGTTGGTCATTCAATCAAGCAGTTGAGAATCTGAACTTTCCATGGACCTTTCTGTGACAAACCCAATATTCCCGTGAGCTGAAACCAAAGTCCCAACTACCAATTCAACTACGTACCTTAATCTTTCTTCAACACCAATACTTGTCACAGTATATTACAGGATCTTCTCAATCCCACCAATAAATACAGACTTATCAAGAAATCTATATTCCCTCTTAATAAAAACCCAACTCTTACTTTTTGAACAGATCCAACTTCTGTAAAAGAAATATCAGGATAAAAGCACAAGTGGTAAGTTGGTAACCACAACAACAGTTTCCCATATGAACAAAAACGTCTAAGATTCAAACTTGGACCAAACAGACAAACAGTCGTAAAAGCCTACAAGCCTACAAAAACAAAAACATTTATGATGGGAAACAGTTTTGTCCAACAAAGAGAAGGAAAAATTGAACTCAATGACATAGCATGAAATGAAGTCGACAAGACCTTTACGGAGAAAGATGAATCTATATTTTGAGTGCGACCTTGTTGTATTGATAAAGTAAAAGATTGAAAGGGTGATCAGATATACAAGAAATCATAGTCCTTAATTAATTAGGCATATCTCTAGGACTAGGAGGGTCACTGATCATGATTCATGACTAGTAATAAAATAGTACCACTTGCATGTAAGTATTAAAAAGAAAACAAAAAATATACTATTGTATTATATAGATGTACGTATAAGACATTGCAACCAGCCAGCCATGAAAGAATAAAAAAAGTCTGTGCTGGTTTCCACACGTGATATATTCAAGTCTGAACATGCGACCTTCATTAACAGAATTAACTACCCATTTTAAAAGGGAAAACAAAGGAAAATGTGTTATTTGAAGGTTTGCCCTTAAAAGATTACTTGTTCTTAGTGCTCCCCCTAGTTTGGTAAATAAAAGATTGATAGCTATAATGCGGTGAACGTGGATCGAACACGTGACCTTCAGATCTTCAGTCTGACGCTCTCCCAACTGAGCTATCCCCGCAATTGAAATTTTGACATCAGTTTTTCAATATACCCAAAACGAAAGTTACCCTTCATATCTGAAAAAAAAAATGAATAAAAGGAAGGAAATTAAAAAAAAAAACTCCGAGGACTTTGAAACCATTGAAGGACAAGCATGCATTGCGCTAAAGATTTCAGCTTCCATGTTTTGGCTTTCAAATTTTAAGTTCTTAATTTAGAACAACTTTTCAACACGTCGATTTTATTACTTTATGTTATAATAAAATTCACGTAAATCTTATTACGTAACTACGAGCGATGCTAATATTTTATTAAAGTAAGCGAAGTCATTCCATAAACTTTCATAATTTGAGTTCAACCATCATGGAAAGGATCACATTATCAAACATGGACCAATGAAGAACGGGAAATTAATGATAAATATATACTTGAAGCAACCTTTATCTTCTTGACGGTTGAAATTGAATAAAGAATATTATCCATGGGATGGGATTGGTGAGTCTCATCTTTGCCAAATCAAATAGCATATTGATGTAAAGCAAAAGATATTCCATAGAGAGAGAGCGAGAGAGCACCTTTTGATGTATACATGCTGATATCATATACATGAAGATTGAAGACGTTGAAAGAAAAAATACTTCAAAGAAATCAACTGGATCCCACAAAGAAGAAGCCCAGAAACAGGTCAAATCAAAAAATTTAATGACTGTTTCAGTGGTGGACGTAGTCCAAACTCTTAAGCAATGGTCGGACAATTTTTTCTTCCTCACTTTTGACTCACTATTCAGAAATAAGAATGATATTTATGGTCAAAAGCTTTGAATTGGCAGGCACTAGAATGGAGAAATTAAAGTGCTTTGGGTTGAAAATTTTGCAATTACATCATAATGGGTGGACCAAGTAAAAAATTTGGGTGTCAAGTGCTGTCACTGATGGTTTGGAGGAGTGGAGGACTTAGGTGCAAACCGTGCAATGAAGTACCTCTGAAATTCCCTCTAAAAGGCCTTTTGGATGCGCTTTGGTGGCATTGTTTCAAGTTGGTTTTTTGACTTCAGTTTTCACCTACCATATTGAACAATTGTAGCCTCAGGTTTAAGAATTCAAAAGCCTCCTTTAAAGTTATGTTCTCTCATATTGAAATTAGCTTCTGACTCTCATTAGTAGTGTTTTGAAATCACTATTTCAGGGACCAGGATCAAATTTCTAGTACAAGGAACCAAGGATCAAAATCATACTTGAATGAACCTTTCTACCAATCTAGCAAGAAAACAAATCAAACTTACATTTTGCAACAGCACACAATATGCTAAAAGGCTTGCAAATGCCTACCCAAATAACTGATAATTTCATAAAACCAGGAAGTCTGCAATTACACATCACTTACTTCGGAACCTACCTATCCTTTGGAATGTTCATATTCAGAGAGAACTCTTTTAGCCTATCCTAAAGTTAATCGCACAAACAGAGTTGAATACAAAAGGAAAAACAAATTGAGCAACTGCTATTTGTCCCTCTTCAGCTATGAATTTCCTGTTTTCTGCCCCCAAAAGTTACGTTAATTAGGTTTTTGGTCCATTGTGAAAACCAAAAAGTTAAGCCAAGTGTCATGTGACAGCAGATAACACCAGCTTCCTGATCATCTAGCAGCAACAGCATCAGTCCTAGAGAGTTGATAAAGCTTGGTTTCAGACATAGAACTTTCATGTGCCTCACGATCCAGTTGAGCATTTCTGCTTACAGAACCCAAATTGCCAAGTATATTCTCAGTACCATTTGGCAGGGTCAAATCAACTTCAATCTTAATTGAAGCGATTCCTCCTTGCTGCACTACCTGTGCATTTTTCAGTGTCTCCTACAAGACACAACTCATGTGAGATCAAGACACAACTCATGTGAGATCAAGGTACAAATGAATGTAAATACAGCTTAGATTTAAACAAGCTAGGATGGACCAAATCAGCTATACTAGATTTTCCTTGTTCAACTTAACTCGGTAGCAAGTGCTAAAACATATCTGAACAAAATTCATACCAACACCACAACCCTGCCTACGCTTGGTTAAATTTTTTGGCAACCAAAAGCAATTATGCATGATTATTAAATATGGAGACAGCTTGGTTACTCTACATATACGATAAGGTATAAGAAATAAAGATCACCATACGAACATGGTTGTTCAAATGCCTATCATTTGTTGAACAAAATAGAGTTTCACTAGTTGGGTCTTGGTGGTGCATATGCATATCCAAAGGCTTCAATAAACCTATAGCCCACCCCTGTGACCCACATGGACTTGGAAAATGCTACTCATTTCACCTGTATCGGCATCCTGAGAGACTCCAAATTCTGCAGAGAAAAGGCCCTAGAAAATTGGTTCTTTCGCAATGGTGGTTTTATTATTAACCTTGAATCCATGCATCAAGGGGAAAAAAAAAAAAACAAAACTAACAATGAATATCATGAAAAAAAGAAAAATTGTCAACTGCAAACACATATGAAAAATTATTGAGAACAGATCAAAGGCTCAAGCATTGGAAAAGAAACAAAGTCTACAAGGAAATACCCTTAGTGCGGCATTTGCAAGCCTCAATTCCTTTGAATCCCCTTTCAATACATCTAGTTCAGATTTAAGGGCCATATTCTCTGTGTTTAAGGATTCACATGTCCTCACCAGTTCCTCATATTCAGCCTGCTTCCTCAACCTAGATCTCCTTGCAGATTCTCTGTTAGCCTGTTTCCTTCTCTCTTGTTTCAACTGCCTTTCATCCTGAGGGAATCAACATGCATAATGAATGGTCTGAATATGACAGACTACTTCTAAGAGTTATCTTAGAATTTGTTGCATCCAAAGATCTGTGCAAACTCGATAATTACTCAAAAGTTGAGAATATAACAATGTTTCAACAAATAACTGCCCTGCAGAGTCTTAAGATGGGCTGTGCTTCACAGCTAACTCTGGCTCACAAAATTTGAGGAAATTCCAAATCCACAATCTTTCATCAACCCCATGGTTTCAATTCAAACCAGTAACTGAGTGTTGTTCAAAACAAACAAATAGAAAGGTATCAAAGGCCGCAATTCTTTTAAACACTTATCTGACTTCAATACAAATTGAAGTTAATAGGCATAAGCTTGCAAATAAGTAAGTAGTACCAACAACAAAAATTGAACATTTGCATACCAGAACCATTGCATCAAAAGGCGACCCTGCACGAGCAGAAGGAGCAACAACAATTGTGCCAATTCCCATTTTCTGATATGGGGAACCAACAGATACGCCCACAAAACTAGAAGTTGGTGCAGTAATAGAAACATTAGTGGTATTCTCATTCGTTTCCCCTTCAGTTTTGGGACAGACCTGAATATGGACTTTCACATCATTCTCTGTCACCCAGATAATTAAGAAAAACAGATCAGTCAGCATGAGTGATTGGTTAAGGCCGCATAATTCCCAGTCCTTCATTCAAGTAAATCCAAGACCATAATAAAACATCCCTTTTTCTATACAACATCGGCAGAAGAGGGATGGGAAATAAAAACAGGCAACAAAATTTTCTCCCCTCCCAAAATGAAACTCAGAAATTCTGATTAAGAAATTCCAACACTTCAAATGCAAAAGTATAAACTAAGGGGAAATACTTAAGCATACCAGCAGATGGCATGCTCTCAGACCCATTGTTCCCCTGAGTGTGGTGGTCTGCCTAATAAATGAAATCCATGATTACTTTAACTTCATGATAAATATCATCTAATCATCAAACACAAAGAGGAAAAAAAATGGGGAATCCATCAAATATTGGACATAACAAAAGGAAACTCTTACTTCAGTGCTTCCATCAGTTCCGCCTGTCAAACCGTCAACGTTTTGTTCCAAACTGCACATGATTATAAGATCAAAATTTAGGTTGCTCACATTTAGTGACAATATCGTAGAACTCACTGTAAACTGCCAAATGGTGCATAATCTCAAATTGTGTGCTGTTTAAAGGTTAGCCTCCAACATGAAAAAAAGAAAAAAAAAAAAAAAAAAAAAAAGAATGACAAGAAAATAAAGATTTTTAGGGGCAAAGAGGAAAATAATAACTTCTCCACATACCTCTTTGATGCCTCAACGACTAGGTGCCTATCATCACCCTTGGGATGGTCACATCCAACTGGAACTGCAAGCCCATCCAATCCCTTCAACTTCTTTATTACATCTTGGTCCATATTGTCCAATGTCTTAGAAAGCGTTTCCTGTGCTTGAAGAAACTGTCACACGCAGCTCACTAGCTTAGTGTCAAGGTAACCAATTACTCTTCACAGCTGCATATGCAGAATGAAAAACTGCTGATTTTTTATATTTAAACGTAAATACGTAAACAAATATATTCTTAAAGAATAATCAATACCCATCCTTTTTCTTTCATTTGCTTTCATGACAATATTTCATAAACCCATTTAACAAGTTAATACGTGGCGAATGATAAACTTGTAAAACATAGAAGCTTCATTATCAACAATTTCATGGGCATATGCACTCATACAGAACTTACCTTTTTTTATCTCAGTAATTCATCATCGCAGCAAGCCCATTAGTATCAGCTTTAATTGTTGATTAAATAAAATTAATAATACTGACACCAGGATTCTCAATTTATCAAACCCTGTGTTTGCTTTCTCTGAACCCCTACCAACCCCAAATCTACACAGAATTTACAATTAAAGACACTAATTTTTTTTTTTCAAAAAATTACCAATTAAAATAATTGTCATCTTCTACAATTAGTTTTAAAGTAAAAGTTTTCCCTTTTCTGCATTTGTGAATTCGAAGATCCAGAAAGTTTCCATTTTTAGGTTCTGAGTCATAAAATATCTAGAAATTCTAACAAAAACATAAGAACAGATTCAACGTACCTGAATCTTCCGAAATCTCTAGAAGAGCAACTCAAATCAAAACAATAATTTTGAAGGAGCCAAACAACAGACCCTAACCCTAGCTCTTCAATTTTCCCGCCTTTACTTCCCTCGCTTGCAATTTTCTAGGGAATCAGAGGGGATTTTCAGCTGGACGAGAAAAAGCTGGTGAAGAAGACAATGTAGAGAGAGAGAGAGATGAGAGGGCGAAACGTCACCCGCGCGGCGCGTGGCGCTTGGCGGTCAGATTGTGAACTGGGATAACGTGATTGGCTCAGATGATCGATGTGGCACGGTTGTTCTCAGCCATACACGTGTTGCACAGAGATTCGCCGCATAGGAGTCTAGTAAAAAAGCCTGTGCGCTTGTTTTGTTTGGGTAAATTTGTACGCTAGAAATTAGCTGATGGTCCTCTACACGCGACCTTCGTTTCTGAATGTACCGGTCAGTGGGCTCCACAAACCGTTTTTCGTACTAAAATCACATGGTCCTCATTGTATCCAGATTTTAATTGACTATTTGTTTTTAGTATTTTAATGTGTTAATGTCAATTTATAGTCTTGTCAATTTAGTTTTCGTATTTCAATGTATTAATGTCAATTTCCTTTGATTTTAGTTTTTACCATATGAATATATGATTGCTTAAAGTGACAACTGGAGATCGGATCATGTCATTAGGCTCCTAATTAATAGTAATAACTAATGAGTTATATCTTCTTAGAATTTAGGGATAATAAGTTAGAAAAAAATCTTGAATAAAATAGTTGTATCATATGAAAACGATCATTAAAACTAAAATAATCATTGAAATTGATCAAAATAGAATTTTTCTAAACCCCAAACAACACCAAACACAAAGATACCAAGCACGGATCAACAATCAAAACCACAACCAAAACCGATTCTAAACTTTTCCTAAGAATAACAAAATAAAAAATAAAAATTGAGGAAGAGAAACCTAAGCAATCAATAGGCACACACCTAAACAATCCTTTTACTTGAAGTTGAAGGCTACTATATATACCTTCTTGTTATAGGATTGTAACTTGATGATATCCTATCCTAAGTGAATCTCTGATCATGTTTAACATTTAAATCTTCTTAATGCCTAATGCCTACTTTGTGCTGGTCTTGCTGGACGACATAATTTTTTCTATTTTGAGCTGTAAAGCCTGTAATTTAAAGCACTCAGTTTTTTTTTTTTTTTGTATTTGAATGTATTAATGTCAATTTCCTTTCATTTAACACTAGCTTGGTGATTGGATCATGTCATTATGCTCCTAATAGTAATGAGTCATCTCTTTACAATTTAATCATAAAATAATAAAGAAATCTTGATTGGAGTAATCGTACCACCAATGCTATGTGCTAATTCGTCACGTTAACTTAGGTCTTCAACTATGCCACTTGAAAATGTGACCCAAAACTCATTTTGGGTCACAAATGGCTCACACCCAAGCACTATGGGTCGGAAAATGTGACCCAAAAGAGGGAGTAACCCAAATCTGAGTCTCAGTGTGAGCTAAAATGGCTGTGACCCAATTGCAAAAGTGGCCCACCCACGTGAGGAGAGAGAGTGTGCTACAGTCAAAAATTTGGTGGGCCCCGCCTGCAATAGTTGTCAGCCACTTGCTTTTGATGTGACACGTGCCACAGTGATGGGTGATCACCAACAGTCCAGATTAAATGGATGTTGGTGATCTAAGGCTGCCATGTCATTTTTTTTAAGTGGCCGATTTGAAATTAAAGGGCCTAGATTAATGAACCGTTGATAATCAACGGTCCAAATCGCCCAAGCTTTTAAAAAAAAAAACAAATAATTAATAAATCATTTAAAATTAAAATAATAATCGAAAAATTGCTAAAAAATTAATAAAATTCCCCAAACCCTCCAACAGCTATATTCTCAAATGGGTCTATATATATTATACAACACTCATAGTTTTTCATCATAAACTACAACCTTTGTTTACCAAATTTACACAAATTTTTTTTTTCTTTGTCATGGCTCCTAGAGGAAATGCTTGAGAGGTAGCTAAAGATGAAACCCTAGTGATGACATACCTATAGAGTTTTCTTATTCTAAATATATTCAATATTAATCTTATTTTAAAGATCTCATTAAAATAAGACCAATAAAATAATTTTTATTATAATTTGAATTTTAAATTATAAATTAAACATCACTTAATTAATATTAGTTATATTTTAAATATGTATAAAATACTGTTACCCAAAATTAGGTCACAGTACCATTACAGTGAGAATTGAATCACAACATTATTTGTGACCCAAAATGGGTTTTGGGTCACAAAAAATGAGTCTTACCATAGTGGAAGGCCTTACTATTGACTTATAAAAGACCCAAATGGCCAAATACTAATACAACTGTGAGCCTGTAGCATCCTCTTTTTTAGAACTAAACTTATTTACACCCTCGTTAAGGAGAAAATCCAGTTAGTCTAGCAATTTTTTCTTTTTAAGAAAAATCTATAATTATTCATACAATACTATATCAAGAAATAGTAGTATTCTTCACACAATACCATTTTAACATTGTGTCAATATTGTATTATTTGCGCCCAATGCTAATCCCCATTTATTATGTGGTAACGTGTCGTGCTTCCGGGTTTATATTAAGTGATGATCAACCTCAATTCATTAACTTGGTATTAAGTTCAAATCATGTTAACATGGCATGTGAAAAATTCTCAACCCTTACACTTAGCAATTTGGCATAGTGGGCATGTTGTCCCACCAGAAATGTTCCCAATCCTCCACCCTGAGTTTCAAGTTTGTATGTCACCATACCAACAACCACAAGAAATGCAATTCTCTTCAATCATTCCATAGGTTGGGATGAAAAATTAGTAAAATTAGTAGAATTAGTAAAATTTAAGAATGATGATGTGGTACGACAAGGGGATTATAAATCATACATAAGAAGGAAGAGTCCTCATGCCTTTCAGTATCTTTGAGGACAAAAAGTATGCTGTCAGCATCGGGAGCTTCTGAGAGAATTCTCACCAGCAGCACCTAGAAATCAATTCTCACATAACCTCTTAATTCAATATTCATTCTTTTAAGGCCGCTTCAATCGACTTTCAGCAAAAAAAAAAAAATCCTCCTGTACTGCATGAATTCATCCACCAGCATAGGCATCGAAGGCAATGCTGTTGATGAATCGTCATAAAAAATCCTTCAATACTGGTTGCATCGGTAGTTGTGACTTGTGAGGCAAGTTAGATCACACAGCTGTACATATTGCTCCTGAAACGAAAGGTGCATATATGTATTAATTGATCCCTTCTAATGTAACAAAAAAGAAAATCGCTTTGGAATAAACTACTATTTTTAATCGTTTTGTTCTTATCTAACTTTTAGGAACATCCTCCCCGGCCAAAAAAAAAAAACTTTTAGGAACATCCTCAGTTAATTTTTTTTTTCCCAATTTCAAGTTTTCCATAAAAGGATTAGAAGAAAGTAAATTGCAGTATCATTTCCTTGCCCTTGTATTATATTCATCAGTCATGATTTCAAGTTTCAGGAAATCATCTGGGGCAGTTTTGGTGATAGACAAAACTTGAATAGGATTGAGGTAATAGTAATTATCCAATACACTTTCAAGAGAACATCAAATATCTTCAGGAAGAGTCAGCAGTTCATTACTTGTGTAAGAATCCAGGACTTTTGTCTATCTTTAAGGTCTTCATTTCATTAATTTTATATTTTGACAATCCCTCAGGCAGGAAACCCCCGGTCCCCCGCCCCCCATCTTCATTATGTTCATATTTAAAAAAAATAAAAAATCCATTGCACTTATATGTGTTAGAAGAGAGACAACCAGACCTGGAAACCAGGAGGAGCAGCAAAACTTCCGTTCATCAATGTGCTCCACATCAAGCCCAATGAACCAAGATCCAGCACTAACATCATCGTGAGCATATGTACGAAGAATTGACCTGCAAAACCAACAGAAGGCTATAACTAAATCCTGCCATGCTTGTTCTGCATTCTACATAATATTATCAAATACAAAAAGAGAAGGGGGCAGAGGTACCTGTTTATTGATATAAACTGAGCTAATGCTCTAGAAATGGCATACATTTCACCAGAAGCATGTCTAAAGTATCTGCATCAGACAAGACATATAATTTTCAGCCAAATGGAAAATGCATATCAAAACTTGGGAATTGATGTAGCATCTACGAATGCTAATACATTGTGAATTGCTTCAAGGTATTTGAAGACTACAACCTACCACCGACCATAACTGTTGAGGTGAGAATCTTTTATATACAGGAAATATATCAGGGAAATGACACTGTAATTTAAAAATCAGTTCATTAGTTGATTCCTTAGAAGCAATGTTTTTTTTAGTTATTCTCTATGTGGGAATTGTGCTACATATATACATAATAAAATAGATCTGAAAAGTTCAATTCTTGCCTATCAACTTCAAAAGTAAAAGATCATTCTTTGAGGGAAAAAATATCCTTGCTTTTTACGATGAAGATCCAGTTTGAGGAAAGAACACTGCCAACCTAATTACCTAAATGCTCAAATTTACAAGACTAGTTCTAATACTTAGTCAACTGAAAGATGCATGATCTAAAATTGTCATAATTTTGGGGAAACTACATCGTCAACTCCTTTCTATAATTTCCCCCAAAAACTAAGATGCTGTAGAGATTAACAATTTATATCAACTTAACAGCGATGAATCTGTCTTTTTTGAGTTTCAATCCATTTATCTGACTGCAACTGGACATAAAATTTTGGTGAGCCAATCCAATATTACAAAGAACATTGCATGGCATTTTTCTTTATGACGAAACCACCAAGACATTGTAGAGGAAGCGCATCAACTAGTAACCAAGCTTTTTCGTTTTTTAGGATAATATCTTGGCAGGCTACACTGACAGTCATGAAAAACCTAAAAGAGCATTCTACTCACGTAACTAACAACCATTATTTCAGAGATACATCCTACCAAACAAAATATTAATGATCACAAATTCACTTGGCCCTCCCACCATTCTTCTACTCATATTCTACAAACCAAGCTCCACCCTATCCCCACTCTTTTTCTAACAACCATCTTTAACACCATTATGTAAAATCATTTTGCCTAAATTTCTACATTGCAGAGAGAGAGGGAGAGAGAGATAGACCAACCATATCCAGAAATCTATCTTCTATTCAAGCTTAAAAATAAAAGTGTTTATTGCTTACGATTTTCCGTCGCCAAATTTCCACCAGTCTGGTTCATACCACTTGTGTGTCCTGTATAATTAAGACAATACAAATTTTTTTTATATGAATTTGATCTTAAATTTCTCATAATTTTAAAAGTTTTCATCAAATAAAGCATGTCTTCTGCACTCACGGTTCAGAGAAAACTTCATCTGATTTCATGCACCCAATATAGACACGAGGCTTATCCAAATAAGCAGCCAGCGTTGCTCCCAGGACATCTGAATCAGAAGGCAACGTCAATGATTAGCATGCAGTTCAGATAATCTGTTTAGGCTAATCATATTTTCTGGTATGCTAATCTCATGTTATTGCTTCAACCACAACTTATCAATTATACCTGCAGTGTCTACACGTAGGCTATTCTGAAGTAAGACAAACAATTACAGATTTTTGAAGCAAAATTGTACCAGTAAAACAATGCCAAAAGGTCATATCTCTAAATTGAGATTGTGTTCTGAGACAGAAAATGAAGACTTTCTTGAGGTCAGGACTACATAACCAAATACCTATCCTAGAAATTTGCATCTGAAAGTTTCTCTCATTTTCTCAGATAGTAAACACGGGTTTGTTTTAAACCAGAAAAGAACATCTCCTTTCTTATACCAGTATTATCCAATTAGTTACATGAATTTGCAATGGGAGAAAAAAAAAAGGAAAGAAAATTAATTAATAATCATGTGAATATGTATTCATTTTTCTTCCAGATCAGAATAATGTTATGTAGGTACAAGTACAACATAAAGTATCTTGACGATACACTATCTTCTTCATTACAAAAAATAATTATATTAGGACTACATACCAATATTGACAAAAACATCATCATTGACCTTCAGATAAAACTCAGCATCCCAGTTCTCTACAGCATGAATAAAGAATGATTTCATCTTTTTTGGACGCTGCTCATATGCCTCCACTTGATCATCCTGTAAAGCAAAAAGGGAATGAAAACGAAATTTGATATGACATCATTTGCTCCTTCTATATGAATATATCTGGCATTAATCTGAGCATATTGGCTAACTCCCTATTTCAGCTAGCACACATATGATACGTGAATCAACTATGAGGGATGTGCACAAATTTTGGCTAAGGACCATGTGCATGATACAATAAATAGCAATCAGGAACATGCAGTGAGCTTATTTTTCCTCAAACTACAATTTGAGACTACATTGGCTAAATCATAATTACAAATTGGTTACAACTTAGAAAATGGAACAAGTCAATAATCAACAGCACATACTCTGATAGCCATACAAAACTAAAGATACACATACAACATTCACATATAAACAAGGAACCAGCTATTAATTAGGATGCCAACCAAGGGTAGGTTAGTTCATTAGTCTCTACTCCACATACAAACTTCTACTATTGCTAAAAGCATCTTGTAATTTTCACAGGATTTTAAGTTTCTTAATGAATCCAAATATATCCACATATGTAGTATTCAATAGAAGTTCAGATGTCGACAACATGAAATTTTATTTAACCTAAGAATCACACCAAATATTGTTAAAACCAGATCATCAAATGGTTGAACATACAAGAACAATGAAGTCATTGGTCTGCCTATTTTCGCTGTCGATTTGCCTGTCCAAACTGTCTCCACGATTTGGGCTGCAAGATATACATACTTAACTGAACAGAGAATTGTAGACAATTCCTTGTCATCATTCTAAATCATGGATATACAGACCTTCTTCCAGTTACAAATCGCACAATGATGCCCTTTTCATCTTCCAATTTTTTTAACGCTGCACCTGCAAATATTGTATATTCAGATTAATCAACATGGCCACATGGGAAACAAGTATAAAGTAACAATAGAAAAATTTTCATCAGTCACATCAACACAAAATGTTTCCATTATGTAAAATCAAAATTGATTATCAGTCTTTATCTAGATTAAGCAACCACATGTTAGCAATGCAACTAATCATTCTTATGGCAATCTTAAACAGGAAAACATCATAACAGAGTCAACGAAAAGCCAAATTTAACAAAATGGATACACTATAATTCACAAAACCTGTAACAGAATAGCGGACTACAAGCCCATGTAGGCACCATCTTACAACCTCTTAAATTGTGTGCGCTAACCAGACAACATTCCAATGGCTTTCATATTTCTATAAATCTCCCTTTGTAAGAATGCACCATATCATGAACTCTTAATGTAATGAAACAGTGATGATAGCCATGGAAACTCTCTAGTCACATTCGGTGGCTTTATGATGGTGGAAATCCACATACCATGCAATTCCACAAGCCCATGCCAACTACAGAAATGAAAAATAACTTCCATGGTTCCTTTCCTTTATTTTACTCATTCCTCCTATAGTCATTGACTCATAAGTTTACTGTTCAGTTCAATTGGGTCAGACAGTTGTTGGAGTCTATGTAACATTAACATGGATCATCGTATCACATAAATTGTACAGAGGACAAAAGAGACAAACTTTATAATTTGCAAAAAATTTACCAGTAGACATCCACGCCTTACGAATTGCATCCCTATTTTTCTTGCGCCCAAATGTTGTAATAATTCCTATAACAGCTAGAAGCTTCTTCTTAGAATGATCTCCCTCATCTTTCGACAAGCTCTTTGGAACGAAACCTTCTTGTTTTGCTGCAGCCAGTTCCATCTCAAGGTTGGACAACTTCTTCTGCTGCTCCCTAGCAAATAAAATCATTCATCACAGTAAGCCCAATATCACAAATTGTCAAATATGAACCCTTTTACAGAATGGGGTCTATTTACCTGCAAGCTATAATTTTAAGCGTGTCGTCAACAGAAATGGCAGAATGACCCTGAAAAATGAAAATGGACGATTTTCTGCCTAGTTAATAACTTATTCTACGTTAACTTTTTAAAGAATGATAAAAGCAACAAACTAAAGCAATACATATTAATACTGGGTGAGGCATTTGGACTGAAATTGAAAGGTAAAACTTAGACGAAAAACAAAACAAACAAAACCCAAATGATAAAAATACCTGACCATTTCTTCTATCAAGCTCCTGAATCAAATAAACCCTTTCTGCAGCATCCTGCCACAGACTGTCAATACCACATCCTTATCAAACATTCATCAAATCAAAGTTTTTCGCCGAAAATCAAAAAGTCCAAATTCAGAATAGCCCCAATTACAGGTGCGAAAACAAAATTGAAAATTCGAAAAACTCACCGTCCGGCGACGTAGATTGCGGCCATGGTGGCGAGCATGGCGAGCAGGAGAACTGAAATTCGAGAGCGAAAAGACGAACCATATAGCCGGCTCTGCGATGCCCGGCTATGCATGTTTTTGGGTCTAACTAAACGAAGAGACAGAGAGCGAGACACACAGAGGTCCAGCTTGGGAAATGCTAAGCGAATTTGAATGGATTTTTGGGAACTGATCAGTCAGATCTGGGAGGGTTTTGAGAGCTCGATCGAGCTGTGATTCAGAGTTTGAAACTAGCTGGTTGAAGAAGAAGAAGAAGAAGAAGAAGAAGAAAGGTGGATGGATGAAGAAGACGACGTAACTGATTACTATTCGCTCCAAAGTAACGGGATTTTTGCAATATTCCATGTTTTTGGGAATTTACATTTTTACAGCCTCCGTCAAAAAAAAAAAAAACAAACTGATCCCACATTCCCACGTGATGAGAATCACTTTTTGTCGTTTCTTGAATTGGAAGAGAGATGCAATGTGCGCTCCAAAATTAACTTAGCACACTCCTCCGATCAAACAATTTTTTTTATTTGAATCTCATTAAACAGTTTTAATAATTTGGCCGCACCTCAATTATGATTACAGAAAAAGACAAAAGGGTTAATTACACTTTTTTTAAGATGCCAAAAGGTTTGCTTTGCATCCTAGTCCTAGTGTAAGGGACCATGGATGAGGATCCTCTGCCAGATTGTTTGGTACCAGGCCATACCAGGCTTTCAATCTCAACCATTAAAAAAATTGTATGGTTGGGATTACACCGTATTTTTAAAGTCCAAATTTATTTCTTTTTTTAACAGAAAAATGTTTATTCCTTTAAACCAATAAAGAACATCTTAAAAAGGATTTGATGCAACCCTATCCTAGCCCTCCACCCCGAAGCAGCCCCTATACCCTACCCCTCTCTACTCTTTACGGCAGCCTCCCCGTCACCGACTCCCTCCTCCATTGCCGGCAGCCACCCATTCCTTTCCTCTCTCACCCATTAAAATCTCGAAAATGAAACAGAAGAATCAATATAAAAACACAAAAATAACATTTATTCAATAAGATAAAAGAAACCCACAAAGTGAAGTGTTCATGTACACTCGAAATGGACCCACAGAAAAAAAAAAAAAAAAAGCACATGCAGACCTTTAAGATGTCAAACGCAGCAAATCCCATCATGATTTCTTATGAGTTTAGGATTTTTCATGTTTGTGATAATGGTTGGCTTTTTCAATGGGTTTCTGAGGAGAGAGTCAATTTGTGGTTGCCAGAGGTGGATAAGGAAGTCGTCAACGGGGGAGGTCGCCGGAAAGAGGAGAGGGGTGGGGGTCTGGGATGGGGATGGGGATGGGTTTGCCTAAAAAAATTTCATTTTTCTATTAAAAGAGAAAAAAAAAAAGGTTAAAATTAAAACAATTAGACCTAAAAAATATGGTGTAATCTCAACCACATAATTTTTTTTAATGGCTGATATTAAAAGCCTGGTATGGCCTGGTACAAAACAGTATGACAGAGGATCCTCATCCAGGGACAATATATTGATCCCTTAATTTTAACACAAGGGTTGAAACTAATAAACCTATAAGTAAATCTAGTACTTAGATACATGACCGATCTCTTAGTTGAGCATTTTCATTGCATCATTTTAGTTTGGCCGTTTTTCACTACACTATAATCTTCAAAACTCTATGATATATTTTCTAAGTTAAATATGTGTTCTAATATTTTTCTCCTTTAATTTAATTCTGTTTTATTGTTTTTTGAAGCATTATTTACTTATGTGAAAACTATGGTGTTCACACACTTTCTTCTGGTTTTCACCTTGATTTTTGTTAAGGACATTTTTCGTAATATGAAATACCTTTTTCTATCCAAATTATTTATGCATCTCATGACATACGCTCTAATATAAACTAGAGTGAACGCTAGTTACTTGTCACAAAAGAAAACTTGAGTCTCATAACTTTTACGTAAGCAAATAATGCTTAAAAAAAACCATCAAACTAACGTATGACATAAATTGAAAGACATATATAAATCTAGAGTGTATATTATAGAGTTTTAAAGGTCAAAGTAAAAAGTATGACCTAAATTTAGAGGGTGCAAAGTGTAATTAATCCAAAATAAAACAAAATAAAAATTTTTCTCTCCATTCATACATCATCTATCACAAATTTATGATTGACACTATTTGTTCTTTTTTTCACTTTTAGTATACAAATTTTGACACAAACTAACTTGCTAATTTTGTCTAAATTCGAGTTGTGTTATTTTATGGAGTTAAAATTCGCCCTTTCTAATTGTAGGGCAAATGCGCAATAAACATGAAATATAGCGCCAAATGTGAAAAAGTGTAAAAAGTAAAATAAAAAATCACTTGCTCGTATCGACGATATATATAAAAGCTGTTGCTCTCTTGGGCTAATACGGTTTCTCATTTACGACCGGGAAAAGACTCACAGTCACTTGCTCTGCGACAGAGAGTCACCGATCTTCTCCGATTCGATTCCAAGATCAGCGAAAATGAACGATGCAGATGTCTCCAAGCAGATCCAGCAGATGGTGAGGTTCATTCGCCAAGAAGCTGAGGAAAAGGCCAACGAGATCTCCGTCTCTGCCGAAGAAGTATGTCCCCCAATTCTCTCACAGTTCGCTTCTGTTTTCCCAATTCTTACTTCTTTTTTTAACCCTAAATTTCATGTTAATTTGATCCATTTTTGTTCATTCAGAAGTAATCGATTCTCTGTATGTATAATGCGTTTTTGAGTAATTACGAGTGTTTACTTGGGTGTTTGTGTAGGAATTCAACATTGAGAAGTTGCAGCTGGTTGAGGCTGAGAAGAAGAAGATCAGGCAAGAGTATGAGAAGAAAGAGAAGCAAGTCGAAGTCCGTAAGAAGATGTATAATTGCTTAAACCTTCTTAGACTTTCTGATTGTTTTATGTTTTGATCGGTGAAGCGAATCATTGATTATGCTGCTAGGAATATGTGTATAGAGCATCAGTTGTATGGTTTTGAATATCAGTTAGTGTTAGGTTGAATTCGGATTCGAAAATAGTCACTGTGTGGTGTGGAATACGGTGGTGAACATCCCATTTGGCAAGTTGGGAATTAGTGAAGACCGCTTCTGTTAATTTTATTGATTCGGAGGAAAATCGGGGAAATTAGTTGTTACGAGTCAGATGTGTGAATTTGGATTTATCCCATAAATTATATGATTGTTGTATATGCCTAATGGGATTTGAAAACCAGTTTGTTTGAAGCCCATAAAAGCTAGTTCTCTATTTCTGCACGGTTGGGAAGCTTTTGCTTGTTTTTTTCTTGGCTTGTGTAAAGGGTGCATTTGTCGGTTAAGTAACAGTTTGTTTTATCGGTTTATTGCAGTGAGTACTCCATGCAGCTCAATGCTTCTCGTATTAAAGTTCTTCAAGCTCAGGATGATGTGGTTAACTCCATGAAGGAGGCAGCATCTAAGGAGCTTCTGAATGTGAGCCAAGAGCACCATGGATATAAAAAGCTTCTGAAAGATCTTATCGTTCAGGTCTGTTAACTTGTTATTTAGTTGACATGACTAACCCCACCAGTTTTTATGTGCTAAATTATCAACAAAAAATGAGATTGTGACTTGTTAGATAAATAATACACATGCTAATAGTTTGATCTCAAAATACATTTGAAATTTTGAACCTACATGACTCTCTTTTGGTGACAATGGCATGAGCTTTAAGTATTATTCACGGTGATGATTTGAAATCCTTCATTGAGCCCATTGTTAGAACAGTCTGCTGTTTCTGTTTATAACAAATGAGTTCATGTGATTCTTTCGTTAATCCTGAATGATTTCTAATTTAGTATCTTTTTGCACACTTTCATGGATAAATTATAGACTATCATTGGTTTACTGAAAATTATATTTTGTGTTGCAGAATTTACTCAGGCTGAAAGAGCCTGCTGTTTTGTTGCGTTGTCGAAAAGACGACATACATCTGGTGGAGTCTGTTCTGGAATCAGCAGCACAGGAATATGCTGACAAAGCAAATGTTCATACACCAGAGATTCTACTGGACCATGATGTCTATCTTCCACCTGCTCCTACGCATCATAATGCCCATGCTTCTTCCTGGTATGCTTCCTTAACTTTATATTCAGATTCAAACCCTAATATCAGGCAGTTTGGGAATTCATAAAGTGGTCTACTTGAGTTTTGTACAG
Source organism: Dryas octopetala (assembly GCF_963921425.1). Classification (NCBI taxonomy): domain Eukaryota; kingdom Viridiplantae; phylum Streptophyta; class Magnoliopsida; order Rosales; family Rosaceae; genus Dryas; species Dryas octopetala. The sequence continues at coordinate 12,392,629 of NC_141374.1, read as the reverse complement.
AGTTATGGGCCTTCTAGCTTCCCTCCCCCCCCAACACACACACAATTTTTTTAGAAGCATCTTTCAATTAGGATAGGATTTGATCTGGCTTGCTAATATTTAGCTTCTCAAACAGTTTACAACTTGCTGATGATAATTTTTGATTGTTCAGTTCTGGAGGTGTGGTCTTGGCTTCTCGAGATGGGAAGATTGTGTGCGAGAACACCCTTGATGCACGTTTGGATGTTGTATTCCGTAAAAAACTTCCAGAGGTATTTACCCTACAAGTTTTGACTTCTATGTTCAGATTTCATCTTTTGCCAATACTATTGATTTTGTTTTTATGCCATGCCATTTGACATGACTTCATAATGATAATGTGACATAGCTCTAGATTGCTTATTATGCCCTTTACTCTCTGGGACCATGCTTCAACTGAGCTTTTCTTATTCTAATTGCAGATCCGCAGAAGGCTCTTTGCTCAGGTTGCTGCATAATGGGATGAATTGTATTGTTCTTTTACCCTAAATTATAAGGCCCCAAAATTTTAAACTGGTCATTGACCAGAGGATCTTTTGTCCATTTGTTTGTGTATTTCTGATTTCTTGTTCTCTGAATAACTTTATATTTGTTAAAATAGTTCAGCTGTTATTTGCTTTGGTGTTCATATCTTCTGGGGCATGACAATGTGTTCTCATTCTTGTTAGTAATGATGATATTAATAAAAGTTTCCAGGTAGAGTATTACTGCTATATGTTGGTTTCAATGGAATGATGAAATCACAAATTTTTATAACTACTGGTAGGATGAGGGAACATGTGAGCCACATCTGTTTGTGTGCAAATCATTTTATATATTCACTTTCAGAGGATGTTGTTTAATGTTGCTTGTATTCTTGTCGTCGTCCTCATCATCAGCACATGGGCCATTATAATTTACTTGCTAAATGACAACTTCACCTCGTTTCATCTTAAAAATAAACGTCTCACTCATTTTCCACTAAACAATTTTACTAAAAACAAACTTTATGTCTCTTAATTCTTAGACGTGTAATGTTGAGCTAATTTTGTTCATAACCATGGCCTGATGTGAAGTCATTACTGTAAATTCTGCAAGTCACCTTATATTATCTAACAACACTGTTTAGTTTTCTCTTTTATCATATGGAATCTTTAAAAGCACTTTTGCTTATTTTTGGTAAAATTGTTATGGGGAGGGGGAGGGGGGGGGGGGGGGGGGGAGGGGAGAACAAAATTATGATAACCCAAAATTTGCCAATTATCGAAAAACAAAAACTTCATCTATAATTGAAATTCATATATATCCTAAGGCAATTCACAAATGTAAATTCTACCGTTAAATAGTAAATCCGTCATTTTTCAAAAGTTTTAAGTATTTGTCCGTCGTTTCCAAAAGTTCAAGAAGTATTTGTCTAGCATACAAATTCTTACTATAAAGTATTTTGATAACAAAAATCTCAAAAACAATCAATTTCAATTTCTCTCCAACCCTCCCTACGGGTCAGTTGAGTCAAATTGAAAGGACACCAAACTCAATTTAGGGAGGTGTTTTGAATGTGAAATTCCGTGGAATATTCAAGTAGGACTTTTGTTGAATGGCTTTACATTCATGCATAAACAAAGTCCATTGAAAAACTCACCCCAGTTATATTAGTGAGCTACGGATTGATCATTTGAGCAAACCTTATTTGATTTTTCTGCTAACAAAGCAAACCAAATACAAGTTTAATATCAACAGCAAATTACATATAACAAAATATGCAAATGAACATAAAAACCCATGGCATCCCATTCAAATTTTTTTAAGAAGAAAATCATCCGTTTTCTTTCGTTAAAAATATAAATTATTCTTTTTTTTTTTTAGAATAAGATTATTCTTCTTTTAAATATACCATACGAGAATAATATCAATTATTTTGTAAAAAGTGGGTGGAGAAATATGTTTTTTATTTTTTTAAGTGGGGAAATAGGGTTGGGGTGTGAGTTTCTTTTTCTGGTGGGTGCAGTCCGAAAATAATTTGGGTCTTAAATATCTACCGAAATCAGCCCAATCAAAAATTTGTGGGCCGAAAAATTGGGGCTGAGGCTAACTTGGTCCAATTGACAATCCTCTTCTCTCTCTCTCTCTCTCTCTCTCTCTCTCTCTCTCACTCTCTCCCACTCTTTGATCTCTCGTTGCAACTTACAAGGGACAACAGGCAACGCGAGCGAAGAAGGTTCACCGACCGGAACTGCTCGTTGTTCAGAAAGTGAACCCTAGTTAGTTGTCTTATAAAACAGTAAGTACAAGCTTTGTAAACTCCAACTTTGTATTGCTTTATTTGACTCTGTTCTATGTTTCATTGAAATTTATCTTCCACCGTTTTATGTGAGATTCTAATAATTTTCTCACTGTTTTTATGTTTATTTGTTGGATTTGATTCGATTTTTGAAATAAACTCATTCATTTTCGTCTGGGTCGGTTATTCTTAGAGAAAGATTGTATTTTTATGGAAGTTTTTTTTTTTAACTTTTTTCAATTTCATTATAAATTTGAGGTGAATTGGTGGATGGCCAATCTGGGTTTCTTATGTTTAGCCTATTATGGCTTATTCTGAATACTTTTGTACCTGCTAGTTCTTAAGAACGTTAAGTTTTGTTATTTTCTTAGCAATCAGAGCCTCAGAGGGATAATCACTGTGGCGAACGCATTGTTTTCTGGGGTTGTCTTTGTCCAACTGTGCAGAGTTTGAAACTCTGAAATACTTATGAATGGCGTGGAGAGAGGTTGGCAAAAGGGTAAGTTTTCATGCATCTCTGAACAGACACAAATGTACACAAATATCACTTTCATATATTTTGGGAAAATTTGTTTCTTCTTTAATATGACATATAATAACTAAGGGGATACCAGTCTCACAACTAATGCTTCACACTCCCCTCTTCCTGAAAATGCCTCTATTTTGCTTGACCCGGTGTGCAAAGAGCAGAGTAACTGCTTTGGATTGTCTTATAATGATATAATATTGTCACATATTCTTGGTCTAGCATTGAAATCTTGTTATTTTGTCACATATTCTTTGGCGTCTTGATTTGAGAAAAGTTTATATTCATCCTATTGGCAATGCCTAGGACAGCCACTCAGAAAAAAAAGAAAAAAAAGAAGAGAAACACTAAAAATGTAGTAGTTGGATAATTGTGAATGGAAGCTTGTAATGATGAGAGTGATCTTTAGTTTTGGCTGAATTCTTTTTTAATATATACCATTGGCATCTAGAACGTTTCACCTGAATTTCTTTTTGCAGGGTATATGTGCCAGTCTAACTACAGATTTAACTTCAAGTCTACGAAGACATGCTGTGGGCTTGACTTCTGTATCTACTGTTGAGGATATAGTAAAATCAATTTCTGCTTCTGTCAGATGCACACCAGGTAAACTGAGGTTGCACAAGGAAAACCTTCTTATGTGACATTTTGCAGTGCAATTTATCTCAACAGATTGATTTTTAATCCTTTTTATTTCTGTAGTTACCTTTGCAATCCAATTTACCTACAAAAAGACCTGATATTGAATCGAGCTCATTTTTGTAATTACCTTGGCTTGTATGACTTGTTTCTATTATTTTTACCACATAATTGTACTAGATGATAGTTCCACGTTTCATTTTAGAAGCAAAGTAACTCCTAAAATATGGGTGTTTTGTTTACACGTTACATGTAGGATATCATGTTGAGTTTTGCTCATATCTTAATTTTTGTTTGTGCTGCAGCCCCCTCATTTAAATTTATATCACGGAGGTTTGATTATTGTGAAGTTTTGAGAAAAGAGTCCCTGATACGGTAAGTTTATCTTTCTGTTTTTTTTGGTCACATGTTTTCCTTAGGAGTTAGGCTTATCTACTGTAGTAGTGTTTGTTAGAGATTTTTTTTTTATTTTTTATTTTCGTTTCAGTTTAAGAGGTACATATGCTTATTTCGACATTTGTGGTGAAAACTTTATTCCTTAGATGTTATCATGCAAGCCCAGAACTGTTTGCCAGAAAAGGAAATGATGAGGCATTTGGTTTAAAAACTCCCAAGAAAGAGAAGTTTGTAAAGAGGGACAATAAGACCCAGCCTCCTGTTGAAGCTCCATATGTGCCTCCTAAACTACAAAGAACTTCCAAAACTATGCTAGATAAGACAATTGAGATTTTTGAAGGCATGACCGTTGTTGAGCTTGCCAAGCGTACTGGTGAGTCAATATCCACTCTGCAAGGTATTCTTACAAATGTTGGGGAAAAGGTTGACTCGGAGTTTGATCCTCTCAGCATCGACATTGCCGAGCTGATTGCAATGGTATTTCACCTTTTAAGCACTGAAATAATATATCCTATTCTTAGTGATTATTATTTTTTTTGTCTGAATTCTCAGTGATTATTTTATTTTACTCTTTTAACGATTGTTATTCTCACCAATAACATATTGTACACTGTACACATGCTTGGAATTGGATTCAACATTTAAATGTGTTTGGAAAATCTCCAAGCTTGAAATCTGCTTAAATGGAGAAAGTTTGCTTCCAAAGTCATTCTGCTCTTCTCAGTGGTTGGGGTACAGTTTCAAATAAATGGTTATGTGTTATTCTTCAAATCATTCTTGGGAAAGATGTCTTCTACTCTTACATGACACCAATCAGGCCATGTGACGGTACCCATAGTTGAGCATTATATTCATATAGCATATTTCTGCTTGATGAAAAGAAATACAAGTATAATTTACTTGTCTTAGTTCTGAGATACTAGTTATGAACTTTTTTGCTGCTCTTTCTTTAGCATTTTTTCCCTTCAATGGCAAGTGTATTCAGTATGATATTCTGCATTCGGGATTCTTTAAAAACTTTAGTAACTTGTGAATTAATTTTGTAGGAAGTTGGGATCAATGTTAGGAGGCTGCACTCCAATCAAGGTACAGAAATGCTACCACGGCCTCCAGTTGTAACCGTCATGGGTCACGTTGACCATGGGAAAACTTCACTTTTAGATGCTCTACGCCAAACATCTGTGGCTGCCAAGGAGGCTGGAGGAATTACTCAGCATCTAGGTGCTTTTGTTGTTGGCATGACTACAGGAGCATCAATTACATTTCTTGACACCCCTGGTCATGCAGCATTTAGTGCAATGCGAGCAAGAGGGGCTGCTGTTACAGATATAGTTGTGCTAGTTGTAGCTGCTGATGATGGGGTGATGCCTCAAACTCTTGAAGCCATGGCCCATGCAAAGGCAGCTAATGTGCCAATTGTTGTTGCAATTAATAAATGTGATAAACCAGCTGCTAACCCAGAAAAAGTAACACTTCAACTTGCTTCTGAGGGCTTGCTGCTGGAGGATATGGGTGGAGATGTTCAGGTCGTTCAGGTTTCAGCAGTGAAGAAGGCGGGATTAGATAAATTGGAGGAGGCATTGCTTCTCCAGGCTGAGATGATGGATCTGAAAGCTCGCATTGATGGGCCTGCTCAAGCTTATGTGGTGGAGGCAAGACTTGATAGGGGAAAGGGTCCATTAGTTACTGCAATAGTGAAAGCAGGGACTTTAGTTAGTGGGCAGTATGTGGTTGTGGGCTCAGAGTGGGGCAGAATAAGGGCTATTAGGGACATGTTGGGGAAGTTGACAGAGCAGGCAAGACCGGCAATGCCAATTGAGATTGAAGGGCTGAAGGGACTTCCGAGGGCTGGAGATGATATCATTGTTGTGGAATCCGAGGAGCGAGCTAGAATGCTCAGTGCAGGGAGGAAAAGTAAATTCGAGAAAGATAGACTTAGGAAGATTAGTGAGGGGAGGGCAGAAGCTCCAGAACCAGAGCTGTCAGAAGAGGTGCCCAAGCGGGTTGAATTGCCGATAATAGTAAAAGCAGATGTGCAGGGTACCGTCCAAGCTGTTACAGATGCATTAGGGAGTTTAAATAGTCCTCAGGTATACCATAAGATTAGAATGGCCATGTACCTGACTGAATAGTTGCCAATAATGTTCAAATAATCACATGTTGCTTTGGTTAGTGATGTTTTGTTGGTTTTCCATGCAATGTTATGAGCAGTAATCACCTTTTTCATCTTTCCACTTTTTAAAACCTCTCCCTTACTGAATTATCTTATCACTCTTTGTTCTTGATAATTCTCCAATTTTTTTCCAGGTCTTTGTGAATGTAGTGCATGTTGGTGTTGGGCCTATATCTCAGTCTGATGTGGACTTGGCACAAGCCTGTGGTGCATGTATAATTGGATTTAATATAAAGAGTCCACCCAGTTCTATCAGTTTGGCTGCAACTCGAGCCAATATAAAGGTACTAACCTTTGTTTTCTCTTTGTATCAATCATTTTGTGAGTATTTTACCTGTCTCAAGAGATGCACTTTTTCTAACCATCATAGGATATGAATATCTATTCTGTATATATTCTTAGGCACAGGTAGTGAAGTTTAAATTTGGTTTACCTTAGTATATAGAACTTGGAAGATTTAATTATTTTTTGGGGGTTTGAATGGCTTAGATAATGCTGCATCGTGTGATTTATCGGCTTCTGGAGGACATTGGCAATTTTATAGTAGACAAGGCCCCTGGAACTTGTGAGACCAAAGTTGCAGGGGAAGCTGAGGTGCTAAGTATTTTTGAGCTCAAAGGAAGGAGCAAGACCAAGGGACCTGACGTGAAGATTGCTGGATGCCGGGTTATTGATGGTTTCGTCACCAAATCAGCAACCCTAAGGCTTCTTAGGAGTGGGGAAGTTGTATTTGAAGGATCCTGTGAATCGCTCAAGCGGGAGAAACAGGATGTGGACACAGTGAAGAAGGGGAATGAGTGTGGACTGGTGATCCATAATTGCCAAGATTTCCGGATTGGAGACATGGTCCAGTGCTTGGAGCAAGTTATACGGAAGCCCAAATTCATTTCGTCCGAGAGCGGTGCTGTTCGAATAGAGTGCTGATTGTTTCTTTATAAGGAATATGCTAAATTATGAAAGAATTTTGATTATTTGCCCCTGCATCTCAGTCAAAAGCCGGATTGATGTGGGGTTTATTGACTCATCCAACTATGTTCTTGAGCAGCTTAAATTAATTCTGTAAGCATGTCAATTTTAGGAGATCATAGTAGATTCATTCATTTAGGATATCATACGAAATGTTCTGTTGTAACATTGAGGAACTGCTGATTAATGCAACAAATATTTTGGGGAAAGCAAGGAATTTATGTACTTTCTACCTCATATTCATGCTTCTTATCTGCTTAAGACTAAAGAGAAGATTGTTTTTGTTGCCCTTTTTATAAGATCTATCACATGCAATTCAGTGACTTATCTTTTCTTTCAGATCATTTGATCTTGAATCCAACTCAGGCCCTGATACTCTCATCACAATTAGCAGACAATCAAATCGGCCATGTGTTTTACAAACTCAGCAACACTCTGTAAAGTAGATAAACATCGTTTAACAACTCTGTCAGTGTCAGTGCAGTGCTTATACTCTGTTAAAAGTAGATGAAAACAAATCGGCCATGTGTTCTAACGAGTTAGCTGGTAACATGATGTCAACGTACTACTCTGACAGAGCAGCACCTCTTTGACTTGGGGAAAATACCCCAAAGGAATCGAGCCAAAATTTCAGGAGAAGGGTAGAAAAGAATGGTAGCTGTATTTGGTCTGTTAGCTGTATTGGGACCTCCTTTGCCCAAAAAAAAAAAAAAAGCTGTACTGGGACCTCCACTGTATCGGCCAGGACATACTCAAGTAACAATATACTTTACAAGCATGGTCTCATATGCTTGTTCTCATCGCAAATTACAGAATATTGGTTTTAGTTTTCAGAGCAAATTGCACAACACTTCTGCTTTTAATATGGTATTTGCAGTGACTGGGAGTTGGGACCTAGCTTTTTAATCATGTTCTTAGCAACAAAAATTGAAAAAAAAGAACCCGCTATTATCATTATTTGATCACCAAATCTATTTTTCATTGAAGAGCTCCAAATAGGACGTGTTCTTAGCACAAAAATATAGATATTTTTGACACAAGTTTTCACCGGTGCCTACTCCATATAGGAGTTTAACAATCCGAACCGTCTCTTTTGTAGGTATCCATTAAGAGATCATCTTTGCAAAAATTTAGGTAAATTGAAAACTATTTACCTACAAAGATTAAATGGTAAACATTTCAAGTATTTATTTTGTTGACCACTTAATCTTTATAAGTAAATTGTTTCCGATTTTACCTAATTTTTTGTAAGTATAATTTTTTAATGAAGACCTAAAAGATAGACAATTTAAATTGTTAAAATCCTATATAAAGTAGACTCCATTAAAAATTTGTGTCAAAAATAAGATACCGTGAATCCTCCCCCTTTATCTATATTGTATTGCCATAAGCTACTCGATGGTACTTTTCTATTGCCATAAAACAGATATTTATGTTGTCTGGATTTGTTTTCTTCCTTTTTGTTTTGCTTAAAAATTGTCATCAACTGCCCTTTTCTCCCCGCCAACCATACGGTCCATACAGATGACTAGAATAGAAAATGATTGTAGATCCTGAATATACGTTTTGAGATTTTCATTCACTTAGCAAATAAAACGTGAAGCTGAGCTGCTTCATTTATTCCAAATTTCCAATCACTTGGCAACTTCTGCCTGCATATATAATTAGCAATTGTTTGGGTAAATGATTAAGTGGGAGGCTGAAAAGTTAAAAACATTATTATTATTAGAGAAAGCTTCAACTAAGAATGTCCTGATTTTACAAAAAGTAGTAACATTCTTTTTTAAACAATAATTCAATAATTGAAACTGTCCATATTTTAAGGCATCATAGATCACTCTTGTAAAAAATCAGTCAAATAAAAAACTGTTTTAGCTAGTTTATTTATGTGTCTGCATAGTTTAGAGGACCTCAACCATCTAAAAAATAGACGGTTTCAAACATTAAACTTCATTATGGGATAGTAGGCAAAAATGATGTTCTAATTTTTCTTAAAGTAAGAATATCATTACTTAAAGCTCTCTCATTATTATTATTATTTTGATATGAAAATACAGGGCCGCAGACGGTTGCTTGTGGAGAAAGGGACTGCATAATTTTTTATCGTTTTGTGAGCTGCAGTTGTCTATGTGATTGTATCGTGCAAGAACACGATGCATTTATATCAGTCCAAATTGCATCAGTTAATTCGTTCTATAAGAATACAAGTCATCTACTTTCTCTATGTCACCTTTTCTTTTTTGGGTGCTGTGCTAGATGGTGTCAAATATTTATAAATAACAAGATTTATAAAAGTGCAGATCGATGTGAGTTGTGAGTTGGTGGGTTATAGTTCATCCACGTACCGTTGACGAATGGTTTCTTAAAGACGGGTTTTCTGCATGACAAGCCCGAGACCTCAAGAGCAAGTTAGAGCAGGAGGGCTGTGATCTGCTAGTGAGCTTAAAGTACGATTTTTTTTATTATTCCAAAGTCCTGATATGCATGTTTCTTGAGTGATATAAAACACTGCAATCTATATTATTATTTGTTTTTTCTTCTGTTAATTGGTTTTGGTTTTTGAATGGTATCCTTTCCAACTTGATGATAGCTTCATTTCATCTGCACCCAATTTTCAGAAAATCTTTCTTTAAATCTGTGAAGAGGAAGGTTCTTAGCTATATAATCATGTTTTTAAGTAAGATACTTCAGTTCTTTGTTTTTAAGTTCTTAGCTATCTATAAGAGGTTCTTTAGACCATCGAAATTTGAAGTTAGAGGTGGTAGAGAAGTTACCAAGGGGATACCTTACTTAAGGCAGCCAAGTGTGTTCATAGTGACTCTGCTTTTTCATCCTTTAATGTTGGATTTTTCTGTTAATTGTGCAGACTTTCCAAATCACTTGGGCACAACATGGGGGAGGGTTTCTGGGCCTTATTCTGCAGTAGTTCTGAGTGTTCAACTGAGTCTGGAAATGAATGCAGTTCGGGCTTTTTAGCCATTTTCAATCCAGATTCATGTATCAACAATATTTTTGTCATTGCAGTTGATATCTTTCTTCTAGTCATCTTGTTATGTACCTTCATATATAGAATATCATCAAAGAAGATTATAGCACCATCACAGTCTCACACCTTCTCTGCTGTGTCAATTGTCTCGGCCAGTTTTAATGCTGGTTTGGCTTTGGCCTATTTGGGGTTTGCGATATGGGAGGTCATCGAGAAAGTAAAAACTGATCAGAATGTTTTACCTCTGCATGGATGGCTAGTGTTGTTATTTCAAGGGTTCACATGGTTGCTTCTGGGTTTAACCATAAGCCTGAAGAAGCCACACTCTCCACATATTATGATAACAAAATTTTGTTCAATTCTTGCCTTCTTGATTGCATCATTTATTAGCAGTTCATCAATTTGGGAAGCTATTTTGGATGAGGCAGTATCAGTTAAGATTGTCTTGAACATTCTTTATTTCCCCGGATCAGTTCTATTGCTCTTCAGTGCATTTCAAGGAAGCAATTATGCAAAAAGTGATCCAGAAATCCATGATGATGCTTTCTACACACCTTTGCAAGGTGCGGAATCTGATATCAGTTCAAATGACAATGTTACTCCTTTTGCAAAAGCTGGGATATTTAGTAGAATGTCATTTTGGTGGTTGAATCCATTAATGAAGAGAGGTAAAGAAAAGATTCTTGAGAATGAAGATATTCCAAAATTGCAACAGGCTGATCGAGCACGAACATGGTACTTAATATTTATGGAGCAATTGAACAAAAGGAAGGAAATAGGTTCATCTGATAACCCTTCTATTTTGTCCATACTTTTTTACTGCCAGAGAAAAGCTATTTTGATTTCTGGGTTCTTTGCACTGATCAAGATTCTTTCATTGACTAGTGGTCCACTGTTTCTCATGGCCTTCATGAAGGTTGTTAATGGAAATGCAGCTTTTAAATATGAGGGTTATGCACTGACTCTTGGTCTCTTCATCGTGAAAATCTTGGAGTCACTGTCAGAGAGGCAATGGTACTTCAGAACTAGACTGATCGGGCTCCAAGTAAGATCATTGTTATCTGCTACAATATATCAGAAGCAACTACGGCTCTCGAATTCTTCCAATACGACTCATTCTCCTGGTGAGATAGTGAATTATGTAACAGTGGATGCTTACAGAATTGGTGAATTTCCTTACTGGTTTCATCAGATATGGTCCACTACCCTTCAGCTGTGTCTTTCATTAGTTATTGTTTACTACTGTGTGGGGCTGGCAACTGTTGCAGCTCTAATTGTACTCATATTGACTGTGCTGGCAAGCTCTCCATTGGCCAAGTTGCAGCATGAGTATCTAACAAAATTTATGGTAGCACAAAATAGGAGGCTCAAGACCATTACAGAAGCGCTTTCAAATATGAAGATCTTGAAGCTTTATTCTTGGGAGACAAATTTCAAAAAAGTCATAGAAGGGTTGAGAACAGAAGAACTCAAATGGATATCTCACGTATTGTCACAAAAGGGGTATTATAATGTTCTGTTCTGGTCATCTCCTCTTTTGGTAGCAGCTGTTACTTTTTGGACATGCTACTTCCTTGGATATACTCTGTCTGCTAGTAATGTTTTCACATTTCTAGCAACTTTGCGTATTGTTCAGGAGCCAATTAGGCTGATCCCGGATGTTTTTGGAGCATTTATTGAAGCAAAGGTTTCATTAGCTCGGATTGTGAAGTTCCTTGATGCACCAGAGTTGGAGAACAGCCATATAAGGAAACAGAGCAGTGGCAAAGAGGAAGAGCCTTCCATTTTCTTTAATTCCTCTGAAATTTCATGGGATACGAATGCTTCAAAGGCTACATTAAGGAACATTAATTTGGTGGTTAAGCCAGGAGAAAAGGTAGCTGTTTGTGGAGAAGTTGGGTCAGGTAAATCAACCCTTTTAGCTGCAATTCTTGGAGAAGTTCCACACATCAATGGCATTGTAAGTAATCATTTCACTCCTTAACAATTTATTGAATTATTATATTTATGGATGGGAAAGCATTATTAATTAAAGGTGTTCTGACTACCTAATTATATTTACAGGTTCAAGTGTATGGGAAGATAGCATATGTTTCTCAGTCTGCATGGATCCAAACAGGTACTATACAAGAAAATATACTGTTTGGGTCTGCCATGGATCGTGTTAGATACCATGAAACACTTGAAAAGTGTTCCCTAGTGAAGGACCTTGAGATGCTTCCATTCCGTGATCTCACTCAGATAGGAGAAAGAGGTGTCAATCTAAGTGGTGGGCAGAAGCAGCGCATTCAACTTGCACGTGCACTCTATCAAAATGCTGACGTCTACCTCTTGGATGACCCATTCAGTGCAGTTGATGCCCATACTGCTACCAGCCTATTCAATGTAATTCATAGTTGCCTCTCAAACTTGTAACAATAGTCTATTTTTTCCTATCCAGTATCCAGTGAAAGTTAAAATGAAAGTTTGCCAGGAATATGTCATGGGAGCTCTGTTAGAGAAGACTGTTTTGCTTGTGACTCACCAAGTCGACTTCCTTCCAGCTTTTAATTCAATCTTGGTAATTTACAAACAATGCTAATTTCTTCAGTGTTCTATTTAACATTTTATATATGATTTTGATAGAATTGCTGTAATCCCTTTTACTTTTAGGACCCTTTCACATGGTTTGCTGATATCATGTAATATAGTTTTTTTTTTTTTCTTCACAGTTGATGTCTTCAGGGAAAATTTTAAGAGCAGCTCCTTATGAAGAGTTGCTGGCTTCTTGTCAAGAGTTCCAAGACCTTGTCAATGCACACAATGACACTACTGGTTCTGAGAGGCAAGTTGAAAATGCTTCTACCAGAAAACATAAATCGCCCACAGAGGAAATTGTGAAAATTAAAACTGAGGTACAGCTAAAAGAATCTTCAGGAGATCAATTAATTAAGCTAGAAGAGAGAGAAACAGGAGACACTGGTTTCAAACCATACATTCAGTATTTGAAGCAGGGCAAGGGCTTTTGGCTCTTCTCCTTGGCAATTTTTTTGCACTTGATATACATAGTTGGGCAATTAATTCAATTTTATTGGTTGGCTTCAAATCTTCAGGATTATAGTGTATCCAGAGTCAAACTCTTCGGTGTTTATTCTGTGGTCATGTGTATCATGTCGTTCTCATTGCTTCTTCGCTCTTTTGTTATTGTCAATTTAGGATTTGGGGCATCCAAATCTATTTTTTCTACACTACTGAACTCTCTTTTTCGAGCACCGATGCTGTTTTATGACTCAACACCTGTGGGAAGGATACTTAGTCGGGTAAGACTTGAAGAGTTTCAAAAACATAACTTAAATGATCTGCTTTAGATTACCCTAATGGAACTTACATTTGGATTGGCTATTCTTTTTAGGTATCTACTGATATGAATATCATCGACCTTGAAATAGCTTTCAAGTTGATAATTGCTTGTGGGGGAACTATGAACACATACAGCATATTTATAGTATTGGTTGTTCTTACTTGGCCACTTGTGTTTCTGATTGTACCCACGATTTATATTACTATACTCTTTCAGGTAATGTACTACTCTAAAACCCTTCTTCAGTTCTTTGAACCCCACTTCCCCCCCAAACAAATTCTCTATTTGATGTTCTTTTCTTCATACAGAATTACTACTTGGCTTCTGCAAAAGAGTTAATGCGAATGAATGGCACAACTAAGTCTGCGCTTGCAAGCCACCTTGCTGAATCTATTAATGGAGCCCTGACAATCAGAGCTTTCGGAGAGGAGGAACGATTCTTCTCAAAAAACTTGGACTTCATTGATGCAAATGCTAGTGCTGACTTCAATAGTTTCTCAGCAAATGAGTGGTTGATCGAACGCCTGGAATTTCTATGCGCTATTGTTCTCTCAGCCACAGCACTTGCCATTACTTTGACTAATTTTGATTCTTCATCCTCTGGTTAGTAAACATTAGGTGCTGCCATCCAATTGCTCCTCATAACTTTACACAATTCAGTTTGTCACCTGTGGTGCATCATATGCATTTCATGTGCTCTGCTCCTACTTGAACCATTTGGGGTTTCATTTCACATAATCAGGGATCAGAAAGATCCTAGATTATTGGGATGACTTTAACCATCTATATGGTACATCTTCTAACATTTTGCTTGATCTTTTGATAGGATTTATTGGGATGACACTATCATATGGTCTCTCATTGAACGTATTCCTCGTAATTTCTGTTCAGTTTCAGTGCATGCTAGCAAATTCAATGATTTCCGTAGAAAGGGTAGAACAGTACATGCATATTCCCAGTGAGGCTTCAGAAGTAATTGAAGACAACCGACCTGCACATAATTGGCCTACTGTTGGTAAAGTGGAAATATATGATTTGAAGGTTAGTATAACAGAAGATATACTAAAGAGTATTATTCTAACAATTTGGAATTTTTAAGAGCAATGAGACTCTAATCCAATATTGAATGACATTATGCAGGTAAGATATAGGCCAAATGCTCCACTAGTTCTCCGTGGGATAAATTGCATAATTGAAGGAGGGTACAAAGTAGGGATTGTTGGACGGACTGGAAGTGGAAAGACAACTCTTATCAGCGTTTTGTTTCGTCTGGTAGAGCCTACAGAGGGAAAGGTCATTGTAGACGGCTATGACATTTGTACAATTGGGCTTCATGATCTAAGATCACGGTTTGGGATCATCCCTCAAGATCCAACACTATTCAGTGGGACAGTGAGATTCAATCTAGACCCCTTATCAGAGTATTCTGATCATGAAATATGGGAGGTTAGGTTTTTGCTCATGTCTGATGGTTTTTATATATATTGAGGATTAGGATGAATTGTAGTGTTGAAGTCCCTTATCACTTGTAGAATGATAGAACGATGCTGACTGAATCTTAATACCAATAGCTACTGCTTTTCAAAACAACCCTTTAAAAATTAAAATTGATGTGTTGTGTCAACTGTCAACATTTAAGTATTTATCATGAAAGTTTTCCATCAGAACAAGCCACCAAGTAATGTATTCATACTCTCAGTCCTTTAGAGAAGATGAATGCAAACTTTAAATTTTCTGTATATGACGTGCATATAGAATGACTTGATAACTTTTACAGCGTATAGGATAACTTGATTCAAACATAAAATATCAAGTATCCACAAATTTTAAGTTTGCAGTCTATCTCTCTTGAGAAAAATTCTGCATACTCTATAACTTTCTTTTTCTAACTTGAATTATCTTCCATCAATGTTTTCAAGGTTCTTGAGAAATGTCAGTTACGAGAGGCCATTCAAGAAAAAGAAGAAGGCCTGGATTCTTTAGGTAAGAAATGGTATATCTAGGAGTGCTTTTCAGTGTCAATAAAGCAGCAACTAATTAACACACCCTGGATTTCAGTTGTACAAGATGGAACAAATTGGAGCATGGGACAGCGGCAGCTGTTCTGTTTGGGACGTGCTTTATTGAAGAGGAGCCGGATACTAGTGCTCGATGAAGCCACTGCATCAATGGACAATGCAACAGACTCTATTCTCCAGAAAACTATAAGAACAGAATTTGCAGACTGCACTGTGATAACAGTGGCCCATAGAATACCAACAGTAATGGACTGCACAAAGGTGCTTGGTATTAGTGATGGTATGCATTATATCCCAAAGCTCTTGTACCCAAAATTGTGTTGTCTTATTCATGTAATGTTAGTTGTTGATTTTCCAAATTTACATTGACAGGGAAATTAGTAGAGTATGATGAGCCAATGAAGCTGATGAATAATGAAGGGTCACTCTTTGGGCAGCTTGTCAAGGAATACTGGTCTCGAGCTGCCAATGTCAGCATCCACTCGGAAGAGTCTTGATTATCCGCCATTAAATTCATTAAAATGTCATTGAGTTAGAATTCAATAAGCTATTGCAGCATCTAATTAAAGCTATGAATAAAAATGTCCAGGAGCTCTTTTTTTCCTGGAAATATAGTTTCTTAGAGCCTATTGTCACTCTTATGAATCTATGAAACAATGAAACCTTATATTATGAACAACAAAACTTTAAAACTTTGATGCCTAAATTTCAAAGCAACTAACAATGTAACCAATGATATTGACACATAAAGATTCTGAAAACTCAAAAGGAAGCATTTAGAGCTTTACTGTTTGGGCCTTTGGCAAATGGCAATAGAGGTGGTTAACTTGAAAATCTCCACTTTAAGGTTTGAATATGGTAAATGCACCTCTTTGACTGGGGAAGGTACCCCCAAAGGAATCCAACCAGAAATAAAGAAGACAGTGATAGAAGCTAGCTTTTGGGTGTCACACAAGAAAAGTAGCAGAAGATAAGGTGAAAAGAAGGGAAAGAGGCAGCAGAAAGGAAGGAAAATTATAGGAGGAACGTATGGGGGAGTGTACTTTTCATGGACACTTTGGCCTACTGGGAATGATATCATAATTTCTGGCAAGGATTGTATACAGTACAGGACCTATATTGATACCAGGTCTTTATTTCCGCCCAATCTTACACATATCCAAAAAAGTATTATAAATTCACCGTTTCTTTATCCACACAGAATTCGTGTATCAATACATGCTCTCTATGCCAGAACAAGAGTACTAAATTTGCTTAGGCTCTGTTTGGGCCATAAATTGGCATTTACCATGGCAAGACGATCGGAAAAGAGAATGGGTAAAATAGAGAAGCCGGCCTACATCTTTTAATTGAGTTTTCGGCAAGGAGGCCTAGATGAGGAATAAAATCAAACACTTGGCGGGCGTTGTTGTCTTTGAACTAAGAAAGCTCAAAGGGGCTGCTATGGGGTACCAAAATCACAAGTTTCAATAGAGAAAATATGTTTCTAGCATGATTGTGTTGCTAGGGGGATGTGAGCAAAAATGACTAAAGCATGGGCTGCTGCATAAAGAACATGTAGGTGGTTGGTTTGCTTGGCATAAATGAGATAATATGATGAGTTTTTATGGCTGAGTTTGTCTCAATATATCCAAGGCCAGCAAATAATATATATATATATATTTGGTTAATCAAGTGGCTTTAGTGGAGAGATGAGCTTTGTTGTTGATTTGATATAGAGAGATCATTGAAGAAATGGGGGCTGCAGTAATACCTGCGTGAAGTAAAGGAAAGAATGGCTGCAGTACATGGTACTTCATGAATTGAGGAGAGAGGGAGGAATGGTTAACCAAGTAAGTGCCAAAGCCAATTGGAAAAGGCTACCCGTGTGTGTTGAATGCACATATATATATATACATATATATATGTGTATGTACAATGCAAAAGAAAGATGGCAGTAAAAGTGGTGTGGCCTTTTGTACTAATATATATATATATATATATACAAAGTAAAGTAGATATCATACATGTCTAGTTGGCCATATATATATTAGCTAGTATACACATGCAATTGAAAGAGATGGCAGTAAGTGGCGTTAATTGCACAAGTGTATGGGTATATATATATGTATATATATATACATGCAATTGAAAACCTACACTAAGTGGCATGGCCTAATATATATGTATATACATATATATATATTATTTTATTAGATATTTGGCTTAAAAATAAATATATGTATATTTATATATGCCTAGCCAAATACATATTTTTAAAGACCAAAAAGTGGTTTTATTTTTAAGTGGGCCCAAACTATTTTTGAAAAAGAGACATGGAAGTTGGCCACCCAAAGCCTCTAAATATTCTGTCCAGCCTCATTCTTCTTGTTTTGTCCAGCCTCATTCTTCTTGTTTTGTCCGGCCTCCTTCTCCCTATTTTGTCCAGCCTCTCTCCTCTCCTTTTCTACTAAAATTTCTTCTAGGCTATCCAGGCTACTTCTACCCACAAAATATCCTATGATTAGCCTGGATTGCTTTTTTCCCATTATTTCCATCCATCCAATTACTCTATCATTTTTCACACCCAAATACCTTCTACATAGCCCGGGTAACTTTATTTCCCTATTTTTTATGATTTGATCACCCAATCTCTTTTCTTGATTATTTCGCCCAAATATCAACTATGTTGATCACCCAACCTTGTGAGCATGATGAAAGTGATCAATTAAAATCTACCCGGGCTACCTCGCCCTTGGTTTCAAAAGTGTTGTTCGCCCACTATAGGAGGCCGAGAGAAAATGCCTACAAGAGGCTGGGCGAAAATATTTTGTGAAGTAGCTTCAAAGGCCTAGAAGAGGCCGGATTTTGGCGAGGGATCATGAAAGTGGCTCGACTTGTGTGGGTGAAAGGCCAAAATATTTTATTGAGTGACTCAATCCATTATGTCGTATCAAATAAGAGAGTAATTCCGGCCTATTGAGAGGCCGGGTCATCTCTTTCTCATGTTTTTATAAGATGAGTTGGCCCAACTAAATGCAGTTTGCTAGGCCATGTATAATTTCAAGCAAAGAGAAATAATTTCGGCCTAGTTTGAGGCCGGGTTATGTATTTGAAATAACGAAATCGGTCCAATTGAAGATAAAAATGGGCTGGGCAGTTTTATTATTGAGTATAAAAATAAAAAGAGGTAGTTCCAGCCTAGTTATTGAGGCTGAGTCGTTTCATTTTATTTTAATTTTTTAATTAAGTTTGGGTCTCAATATTTGGGCCGAATTTTTATTAAGCTTAAAACCTCAAAGAGTTTGATCGAGCCCGAAAGCTTCTTGATGAAATTTCTTAGCCAATAATGGCTCTGCCCAAGTCACGTAAGGATTTCTCATCCACCAAGAAGTTCTACTTAAGCTAGAATTCCGTCCAAGTGAAGAGTTCAAATTTGGAAAGGATTCTCATCGACCATCAATACTCAAGATCACGTGGATATCAAAGAAGAATCCGGTCGAATCCTAATTTCATGAGAGTTCAAATCTCATCTGTACAAGGAGTCTAGGGGGAATTCCGGGCCAAGTAATGGCCCATTGCTATCCTAACCCTTATATATAGACGCATTCAGAAGAGAGAAAGGGACATTCAACACACAGCAATCAACTCACAAATTTCTCAAGCTTTCAAGAATCTCTCAAAGTTCCTTTGCTTTCGATTTTACTTAGTTGCTACCGTTCAAGGCACTTTTAGGTTCTCAATAGTTCTAGTTCACTAGGTTTGTAGCTCTGCCATCATCTTTCCCAAAGGCTTGTGGTATCGATTTAGTTTTGTTCTTTACTTTTCATGCAACTTTGCTTGTCTTGATTTCAACTTTAATGCAATTTTTCTTTCATTCACCCTCAATCTAATGCCTGCTATTTTTATTGTTTCTTTGAATCTTGAAGTTAACTTGGTTGGTCAAGATCATATTGAGTTTCATTATATTTTTGTTATCCATAGTTTCTTTGTTTTGCTTGGGCACTTGCACCACTTTGTGCACGAGTTCGATCACGTAATTTTAAGGAGGCCAACTAGTGGGTCGGATTCCGATTCCGACTAGGCCTTTAAGAGCCTTGTCCCCGAGGCTAGAAAAGAACCTAGGCCAAGAGTGGTTCCTAGCTTGGCCGATCAATCGCTTGATAAGAATCAATTTAGGCGCAGTTACTCAACCCAATCACTATCACATTCTGATTGAGCCAAAACTTGGCTTGACGGTGGCACGCCCCGCACTTACACAAAAACGGACCAAAGTGTTGCTTTTGGCCAACCTTGGCTAAAAACGAGTGAACAGGCTCAATCCAAAAATATATGACTTTAGCCCATTTGCACATTTGTCTCTGAATTTCATAATTGGAATCTTAACTCCCTCAATAACTTATAAGTGGTCACATGAGTATATGATCGTTTTAAACATGTCACACATTTATCTATTAAATTCTTCAAAATGACAGAAATAAGATTGATAAAAAGATATTGAAACACATATTGAACATTTCCACTTGGAAAATCAAAGCTAGTAACCTACAAACAATACTCACACACTTGCAAAAGAGTTATCAAACTTTAATTTACTTACCAAAACTTATGCATAGAGTTTGACGACATAGCATGCTTCACTATTTGAGAAGAACATATTTCGTATTAGAACGTACATATTTCGTATCTACGTATTAGAATGTAGATATATAATGCAGCTATAATGTTGTAACTGCAGAAACAGTTGGTGGTAATTTTGGTCTTAGAACGTAATAATGCAGCATGTTATTCTTTTGAGTAAGGAAATTAGTTGGAGTGTCATTAGGGTAAAATATCCTATTTTTTTTATCGAAAAGAAAGAAAATATCACTAAATTAATAGCTAATTGATGATCTCGTATTTATATTTAAAATTATATTGTTTTGAGATTTAAGATTTAACGTTTAGGATTTATATTAGAAATATAACTAAATGAAAGTCTAACACGACATAATTGTAAACATAAACATAATATCAACACTAAAAAGATGAATAGAGAATCCGAATTCTTTTTCTATTGTTATAAATATGAATTCTCATATCTACATACAAGCCATCCACATATAATCCATATGAAATCCTATATACGACAATTTTATATGCACCCTATACTAGAAATGTGTCATCCTATACGGCAACAAGGTGCATGTTTAAATCCGTCTTCCTTTGCCCATATATAGGATGATATAGTTCTTTACTTCTTTAAGATATTATTGACCGCTGACCAAATGGTTTTTTTTTTGTCGCTAAGGCTCTTTAAGATATTATTGACCGCTGCCCAAATGTTTTTTTTTTTTGTCGCTAAGGCTCTGCCCACGTATTAATTATCCACAGTCTACACCAACCACATGGTCTATACTTGATCGAACAGGATAGAAATGTTGTAGATCCTTTGTAGATTTTGCACATTTTTCCAACTACCCTCATATAATATAATTAAGCTCACATATAGTGTCTGGCCAAAAAATAAGAGCTCACATATAGTACACTCATATATATAAATATATTTATTTATTTATTAATTATGATGTATTTTAATTATTTTTAGCAGGAGATCTTGATTTATTGTTGAGAAAAATTTATAAACATGACATATACTTTGATAGTTGTTTCATTTCAGGATATTAATTTTACTTTGTGTTAATAAAGGATACATATTTTCATTTTGTGTCAATTAAGAACTATGTTTTTTTTCAGTTTTTATTTCAATTTTGGCCCGACGTTGGACCCATCAAAACTCCACCAAATTCAAAAAAATTATACTGAGTTTAAAGATATGTATTTTCTCTTTACAACCATATAAAGATCACCCAAATCGGATCTTTACAAATCCAGATAATCGGCCCCAAATTAAGGTACCCGAAATTGTCCGATTTTTCAAATTTTTTTCTAGAGGTCCGTTCGTGTATCAATACATACTCTCTACGCTAGAACGACTCTTCTTGTATGTATTCTTAAAGACCCCAACAAGAGTACTAAATTTGCTTAGGCTCAATCCGAAAATATATATCCAAGCTATAGTTCAATTTCAATCTGCCTGATGAATTTTAAAGTTCAACAACTCTAATGAAATGGTCAAGCTCTTTTAGTATATTATTTTTGGTGACTTCTTTATTAGGAAAGTGAGGAACGAAGTTTTTTAATCGCTTTCAAGTAACATTAGAAGAAAAATCAGAGCTTTCAAGAGCACTGAACAATTTTTAATTTGAGCCTTATTGTGCAACATGTAAGAATTAAATGGATTAATACATTGTTCTATTCGGAGTCAATATTATACTAATACTTAAGATACAAGTAATAGGTTTATTAATAAGACATAAATCAGCAAGTTCATCTTAAATAGATTACTTATCTGAGTTGGACTAGGAAGACTTAGTTACCTAAAGACCTTATGTTATAAAGAAATGATCCAGCAAAGTCTATATAGAGTCCTATTAGGATTGGATTCTGGAGTCCTTGATGGGAGGAACTAGGAATCTATGAGTACTCTATATAAGCACAAATCCTTGGTCACACAGCTAACACTTAGAATCAATAAGCTCTGTCACATTGTGTGAGAGGTTAATTCATTGCTGTGATGGCTAGAAGACTTGAGCATCTTGACTTGAGGTATTTAATTTGCTAGCAGTATGTCTTTATCAGGTTAATAGTTAATTATATATTACGGTTATATGCTTTTCAGTAGAATCATATTGATGTCGAGTTATACTTGTATCTGTTGATTTGTGTATGCTATATAATTTATGTTTCAGTTCTTACACAACACCCCTCCTGTAATCATATCAGGCTGAAAGAAACCACGTACTGTGATCATGTCCTTAGCAGCCAAAAATATAAATAAAAAGACCACCATGATCATGATTGATTGACAAATATATTTTTCACTTTAAAAAGCTTGGAAATGAAATGAAAATAAAAGTTCAGAATTGTTTTAAAAACAAACACAAGATGGAGAAATTTCACTAATGTCACATGACTTTAGCCCATTTGCACATTTGTACGTCTCTGAATTTCATATTTGGAATCTTAACTCCCTCAATAACTTATAAGTGGTCACATGAGTATATGATCGTTTTAAACATGTCACACATTTATCTATTAAATTCTTCAAAATGACAGAAATAAGATTGATAAAAAGATTGAAACACATATTGAACATTTCCACTTGGAAAAGCAAAGCTAGTAACCTACAAACAATACTCACACTTGCAAAAGAGTTATCAAACTTTAATTTACTTACCAAAACTTATGCATAGAGTTTGACGACATAGCATGCTTCACTATTTGAGAAGAAAATATTTCGTATTAGAACATATGCATAAAGTTTGTAAGGGCATGATTGATCCTCAAAATAATGACCACAAAAAGAGAAAAACAATTCTGTTAATTTACAGGAAGAATTTAATGTGGGGCGTGAACAACTTGAAGTCCCGATCGATTCTCCTCAGCCACAATAGCCTGGCAGTAGATATGGCGTTAATTTATCATTACAATGTTTTGTCTTGGTGTCCATTATTTGCTGTCTTGCTGAAGTGTGTGCTTACTTTTATGGTGTAAGAATTTAGGTGTATAAAAATGCCCTTCTCAACAAGTCATGCAGCATACAGTTAGTCTATATTCTATTGCCATTGTTAGTTACTCAACGGTAGACCTTTCCGTAAAAGTTTGAGCATTGAGAATAAATGAAGAATCTCATGACATTATACCACAAGATGTATAAACTTGATGTGAGGTATTCTCTTAATACGCCCCTTATATGTAGTGTTACTTGGCCAAATACATAAACAACTTATGTGGCTATGTGGGAACACGTATAGCCGATGAGACTAACACATGGATTGTCTATCCTGAACTATATATATGTAGAAATTTGAATATTCAACTCAAAATTAAATTGACAATAAATAAAAAGATTCAAAATAATATATACTGTAAAGTAAAATTTGCATTTTTGAATGTGGACATTCAACATGGTATTAGACTCACCAAACGTAAGCTAGCCCTAACTAGAACCACACACATGAAAACTTTAAAGTCACTCCAAATCATGTATACAACCACATAAAAAAGAGGTTTCACATGAGTAGGTGCGTTAACCATATGTTTCTCTATACTTAATACCTTAAATTTTTTATTTTGAGATGAGAGATTTAAATTTAAAACCTCTCTAAAAAATGAAGAGAAATATTATTACATAAATAGCTAGTTGGTATCAAATTGTAGGATGAATATTCAATATTCGTTTTTCTGTTTTTTTATTTCTTTTAAAAATTATCAACTGCCGATCTTGATTCTCCACACCAACCACATGATCATACTGGATGGGACAGGATAGAAAAATGGTTTTAGATTTGCACAATTTTCCAACTGGTGTCAAATAATTAATCTCACGTATAGTGTACTCAAATATATTTTATCATTAGCCAAATAAAAAAATAAAAAAAAGACCATTATGAATATGATGTATTTTAAATTTTAATCGTTCGTTTGGGCATGAGATCTCGATCCATTTTGTTTCCAATGAGAACACTTGCAACCGCGGGTCATTGCACCCATGTCCGACCAAATGCATTTTCCACGTTGAAAGTTGAAAGTTCAGCTTTGAGCTACTTCATTATTTTCCATTTACTTGGCAACTTCTTCTTGTATCTATATTTATAATTCACAATACTTCTGGTAGATGATTTGATTAGCTAGAAAAGTATAGCTGAAAAGTCTAAATATATTATTCGAATAAATGAAAAGACAGGGCCACAGGGACTGCCTAATTTTTATCGTTTAGTAAGCTGAACTTGTATATATGATTGTATCATGTATCATGCATGATGCATGATGCATTTATATATATATATATATATATCATCCAAATTGCATTAGTCAATTGGTTTTATTAAAGGAGTTAAATTTTGATTTTTGAGGGTAACGAAATTTTATCACACATCCATCAATTTTTCGGGAGAATTTCACCGAAATGTTCTAAATTTCGCCGAAATTATCGAAAATTATTGAAATTCAACAAAATTTTGCTCACTGCAAACCCGCAGCGCGCCACGACTAGAAGACCCACCACGCATATGACGGCGCAGAGCCGCGCCGCGAGTATGACGACGAAGTCTGAGTCCAAAGTGACCGCCTCAGGCGGCGTCGCTGCCGCTGGTGCTGGTGCTGAGAAATCTTTGAGAGCCAGTTAATGTCTCTGTGTTTTGTTTTGTTTGTACGTGTCAGAGAAGGAAAGAAAGAAAGGGGTTTGAGAATTCAAGTGGGTTTGAGAATTTTTAGCTTCTGGGGAGGTTTCTAACTTTCTATACAAATAGATTGAATAGTTTGCGAGAAAGAGTAGCAGAGTTGGGCTGGGTGGGTCTGAAAGAGAAATGAAAATGTATGTTTGGAGAAGATAGGGTAAGAGAGGTAGGCAGAGTGGGTCGCCCAGATTAGTCTAGGTGGCAGTGGCTTTGGACTATTTTCCATATTTAGTAATTCTTATCATCTTCATTTATCTTTTCTTTGTACAGTTGTACACATTAGTATATTACCAAAACAATCAATGCTTTTTATTGTTTTAATTACTGTTCGTATGACTAATCATCTCGGCATAACGACAAGTCACACAAGGCCTAACACCATGCTGTTTGGGCCTAGACCCCAAAAGACTAAGCCCTTCCTGGGCTCCTAGCCCATGATCTACTAGGCTCCGGCCTCATGGGCTCCGGCCCCCTGGGCTCCGGCCTCTTAGGCTCCGGCCTCCCAAGCTCAAACCTCCCGGGCCCCCGGCCCGTGTCAACTCACTCGGATCCTCGAGACCGGTGCCACGTGGCGCTCCTACAGTGCAAGTCACCACAAAGGACACGTGTCGTCACCGGATTGGTTGACACTCTTCCAAAGGTACTATAAAAGAGGTACCTTCTTGTCACAAAAGGACAACTGAAATCATTATTATACTATTCACTCACTCTGCTCTCAGATCTCTCTGAACACTGACTTGAGCGTCGGAGGAGCTTTGGCCGGCACCACACCGGTGCCCTTCCCGCTCACTTTTGTGTACTTGCGCAGGGTGCTTTGGATATCATACTCTCTCATTACACACCAGTCGGACCCAGCTACCCGTTCCTGCCCCACTTCGACGTGTCATCCGCTCAGTGGTGGGTCAACGGGCCTACGTGGTTCGACTCGACGTTGACTGCTCTACCATTTTTGGGCATCAACAGTTTGGCGCCGTCTGTGGGAACGTTACAACTTTTCCCCATTGAATTCTCTACCCTCAGTTGAGGTGCAAAAACCTTCTGAGCTTCCGAGCTCCCGGGCTTCCGAGCTTCCTAGCTTCCAAGCTTCCGAGCTTCCGAGCTTCCTAGCTTCCGAGCTTCCGAGCTTCCAACCTTCCGAGCTTCCGAGCTCCCGAGCTTCCGAGCTCCCTAGCTTCCGAGCTCCCTAGCTTCCGAGCTACCGACCCTCACAATGTCTGACGGAGGTCCTATCCTCGATCAAGTCGACAACACCCCGCTGGTTGACAAGCGAGGTAAGAAGACTGCCGAATCTGATCAGGAGGAGTACATCCAGCGATTGGAGGCTCAGCTCCAACGAACCCAGGAGCAGCTCGACCTCCAAAAAGGTGCAATGCAGCTTTATGAGCGACTCCTTCGCGACAGGGAAGGACATACCACTCCCCGGAGTGGTGAGAGGAGGAACCCCCATGACAGGGACGAACACACCACTCTCCGGAGTGGTGAGATGAGGGATCCCCCCCGAAGGGACCAAAATGTTCCCCGCCAATTGGATGTAGGGCAAGGTAGCCATCCGCCCCCAGGTTTCCAAAAGAGACTTATCCACCCGGTCAGCCGGGCTCGATCTGGCGAGCATCCTACCCTCTCTGAGGAGTTCCACATTTATCGAGACTGTCGTCATCTGCTCGATGACAACCGCTCTCGGCGAGAAGAGCAGCGGACAAACCGGGACGAATCCAATCCGCGTCCCCATGACTTGGAGGAAGAGCAGGCTCCTCGTCCCAAGCAACGACGGGGAGAAGAGCAGGTTTTCTCGGCTGGGCGCCGCGCAGAAGATGACACTTTCACAAGTGAGCAAGTCGCTGACTCCAGTAACAGCGGATCCCTTCCACCAGACCAACTCCAACAACTCCTCATGGACATCAGCGAACGCCTGAGGAGAGTGGAGGAGGGAAGTCGTGGTGGGCACCCATCTTTAGACACAAGGGAGCTGCCTGGACCTTTCACAGCTCGCATCCTATCCACTCCTCCGGTTGGCGACGTCCGACCTCCCAAAATCACTCCATACACAGGGAAGGAAGACCCATATGACCACCTCATGAGTTTCAGATCCGCTCTGGAATCTAAAGGTGCTGATGACATTACGAAGTGTCGAATCTTCCCTTCCACCCTCTCTGGCAGTGCAAGGGACTGGTTCTACCAACTTCCTCCGAGCTCGGTTGATTGCTTCAACGAGCTCCGAGAGCTCTTCCTAGGCCAATATATCATCCAGACCGATAGAATCTACACCACGGATGACCTGACTCGAGTCTGACAGGGCAGCAGGGAATCCCTCCGGGAATACATCACTCGATTTCAGCTAGAACGATCTCGGTGTCGCGATTGTGATGAGAAGGTAGCCTTCGCTGCTTTCAAGGGTGGTCTCCTAGAGAGGGACTTCCTGTTTGAAATCAACCGCCGCAATCCGCGCACCTACAAGGAACTCATGCACGAGGCCATTGCCTATGCCACGGCCGAATTCAAAACATATGGGAAGAAGCCGCCTACCATGGATCGCCCAAGTACCGACCAGGCCATCATAGTGCCACCCCAGCCCAAGCCCTACTCGGGTAACCAGCATGGGGGGTCCGGGAAAGAGTTCAATAAGTTCACCAAGAAACAATTTGGTGATGGTAGAGGTGGAGGACAACGAAGGGAGGAAACCTATCAGACATCCTATGCCTCCAGGTTCAAAGTCTATACAATTCTCACTGTTACTTATACAGAGTTGTATCCCCAGATCAAGGACATACTTCCTAAGCTCCCACCCCGCCCACCACAAACACGATACCGGGCTAACAAGAATTTCTTTTGCCTTTACCATGACGACCATGGCCATGACACCGAGGCATGCAGAGCTTTTAAGGAGGCAATAGAAACTTTGGTACAGGAAGGAAAGTTGGATGGTTTTATAGACAAGGAGGCCACCGAGAAGGCCAAGACCGACGGACAACGCCGGGGGCGGGTCAATACCATCTGTGGGGGCCCGACCCTCGCTGGCAACTCCAACAGAGCTAGGAAGGAATACGCCCGAAGTGCTCAACCATGCTCCGGCGTTATGGCTGTAGACTTCCACCGTAGCAAAAAGACTCCTAAGCTCGGGTGGTCGCCCATTTCCTTTGCTGAGGAAGAGGAACGTGATTTGATCTTCCCACACGATGACCCCTTGGTCATCGAAGCCACCATAGCTAATTTTGATGTGGCTCGGATCCTTATCGACTGTGGTAGCTCCGTCAACATCCTCTTCGCCCCAGCCTTCACCGCTCTTGGAATCGACCAGGAGAGGCTTGACCGGTCGATCGCTCCTTTGCTCAGCTTTTCGGGCGACATGGTCACCCCTCTTGGTGGGATCTACCTTCCCCTCACCCTCGGGAGGTATCCTTCGTCCGCTACCACAACTACTCAGTTTTTGGTGGTCGACTGCCCCACAGCTTATAACGTCATCCTGGGACGACCGGCCCTTAACCAATTGAGGGTTATGATCTCCACTCACTTACTTTTGATCAAGTTCCCGACCCCATGTGGAACGGGGGTAGTCAAAGGCAATCAAGTGTCAGCCAGGTCCTGCTATATAACTTCAGTCAAGAAGAAGAAAGAGGTCAAGCCCTCTATGGCTGTTTGTGTCTCCAACACCTGCCCTACCCCAGACGCCCTACAAAACCATTGAGGTCGTCCGTCCAGGCACATACAGGCTCCGCGCCACAACCGGCAAGGAACTCGGCCGCCCTTGGCGCGCCGAGCACCTCCGCTACTTTTACAAGTAGACACATGTTGTACCCCCCGGGGACTTTTTTCAATTTCATCTATGTTATCGCTTTCATAAATGAGAGTCCTACCACGGACAGATTTTTCTTCATTTTTATTCAAAGTGTTAATTGGCTGTATGGACCCCCGGGCCATCAGACATCCGACCCTACCCATATCCGCCCCATGCATTCAAGGGAAGCCAAGTACCATGCATTCAGGGCGCGGCTATGGCAAATGCATTCAAGGGAAACTAAGTACCATGCATTCACGGAAGTCTTACCACGGACACTTTTTTCTTCATTTTTATTCAAAGTCTTAATTGGCTGTATGGACCCCCGGGCCATCAGACATCCGACCCTGCCCATATCCGCCCATGCATTCAAGGGAAGCTAAGTACCATGCATTCAGGGCGCGGCTATGGCACATGCATTCAAGGGAACTTAAGTACTATGCATTCAAGGGAAAATCAATCTCATGCATTCAAGGGAAACTAAGTACCATGCATTCAGAGAAAAATCAATATCATGCATTCAAGGGAAACTAAGTACCATGCATTCGAGAAAATCCCACAATACCATGTATTAAAGGGAAGGGCATCCTACCCCATAAACGGGTTGGACACCCTCCAAATCATCCAAATATCATAAAGTACAAAGGGAATAATCGAAAGAGTTTGTAATTTGGCACGGGCTACATCCGACCCGACCATATAATCCAAACAAAAATAGGGCGATGGTCCGCCCACCCCTGCCCCCGGGCCTTGTTTGCTTCAAAACATTTATTTGGGATCCTCTCCCATGTCATGCTTCCCACCTGTGGATGCTCCATCCTCGGGCTCTCTCCCCTGGGTACCTCCCTCTGGGACGTTGACATGCCCATCATTACTGTCAGCCCCTAGCAGACCACCTGCTTGGCTTGGCTCAGCTTCTCCTCGCACTGCTCCAACTCTTGCCTAGCCTGGTCTGCCTCCTTCCTGGCCTGCAGTAGCTCGGCCTGCAATGCATTGATTAGGCTTCCTGCCCCGGCTCGAACCCAGGCTTCCGCCCTGCTCACCACCCAGGCTTCCGCGCCGCGCACCCACCCAGGATTCCGCGCTGCTGACGCCAGCGCTCTCCGAGCTTCCGCCCAGTGCACCACCAGCCCCGGCCCGAGCCCAGGCTTCCGCCCCGTACACCTGCCCATCAAAAAAAAAAAAAAAAAAAAAACAACAAAAATCAAGATGGGAAGTACTCGGAATACCAAGACAACACCATGGACATATCAAGATCGCTACTGGTTTCCCACCCCTCATATGTGCTCTTCCACCCCCAAATTTACAACATTCACCCTATCACTTTTCACATGCTCAGCCACCAACCATTTATCAAAGCCAATATTCAAAAAATCAATTCAAGGGGAAGAGCCATGATAACCCATGCCTTACCAGTCTTCCGCGGCCTCAACAGCTCAGACGGGTTCCGACCCACTAATCTTGTTTCCTATGTACCTGGCCAAAAACACAACAATACCCAATAAATTACAAAGTCCAAAATGCAGGCGTGTGGCCTACCCAGTGCTCAGCAAGGTTCATATCCACCTGCACCTCTACCTGCCCCTACTCACATCATCCACAAAATTCACAAACAGAATTCCAAGGTCCGCCTCAGGCTGGACGACCACAGTTGCTCACATTTCTCAATTTTCCAAGGCAAACAACAATTTTCACAAACACAAAGCTTGACAGGATTCCAAACATTTTTTACCTCTAGTGCTTCGAACAGCTCAAAACCAAGCTGTGGTTTTTGCGCTGCGGCCCCCGCGTAGTCCAAGCACCCGAGCAGCCCCACGCGCCCCCGCGTACACCACCAATCCGGGCACAAAACAGCCCCCCTGGTGCTGCTGCCCGCGCTGACCAGCCACTACCCCGAGCAGCAAACCAAGCCGAGCACCTCCACCCGAGCCCGTGTTCAGGTCCGGCCCGAGCCCATCACCATCGCGCCAAGGCAGAGCAGCCGCCCCTCCAGACACACCCGAGCCGTGCAAGCACTCACAAGATCCGACCCGAGCACGCACTACTGCTCGGACTGCCCGGATCCGCACAATCTCCACTCGAGCCCCCTGCACAACGCGGCTGCACACAACCGCCCCGAGCAGCGCCTCTGCCGCACGCCTCCGCCCCGAGTACCCTCCGGCCCGAGCCCTTCAGTCCGACCCGAGCTCACCCTCCCAAATCCGGCCCTTCAACCCGATTCGCGCTCAAACACTCCGGCCCGAGCCCTTCCACCGGCCCGAGCAAGAACCCAGGCCACCTTGCTCCTTCGCCGACCCGACCCCCTCTCTCCGACCCGAGCCCGACGAGCAGACCACCCCGCGCACACCACAGCTCCGACCCCCTCGATCCGAGCTTCTCTGCTTCGCGCCGCCGACCAGAGCGGACCAGGCCTCTCCTGCTCCTCCGCTCCGCGCCGCCGGTCAGCCAGACCCGACCTCTCCTGCTCGTCCGACCCGAGCACCCTTTTTCTGCACTGCCCCTTTTCCAGCACCCCTGTTGGCTATCTAAAAAAAATAAGAGGGGGGCAGCCTATATTCGGTACTTCAAAAAAAAAAATAAAAAAAAGAGGTAACTCTCTCTCTCCTAACATAAAACAAAAAAAACAAAAAACAAAAAAAAAAACAAAAACAAAGGGATCTTTCATATGTAACCCCCAAGCTTTCCTGCAGTACAGCTTTTCTTGCTAAGGAACTTGGGGGACTTCTAGACAATAGCTTAAGCAGGAACAAGTGTGTGGTTACTTGTCGTTCTGCTCGGACTCTTTTGTGTACAAAGTTCCCAATCAAGAAGTATCTTTTGCTCGGAAACTTGGGGGACTTCTGTTCGTATGACTAATCATCTCGGCATAACGACAAGTCACACAAGGCCTAACACCATGCTGTTTGGGCCTAGACCCCAAAAGACTAAGCCCTTCCTGGGCTCCTAGCCCATGATCTACTAGGCTCCGGCCTCATGGGCTCCGGCTCCCTGGGCTCCGGCCTCTTAGGCTCCGGCCTCCCAAGCTCAAACCTCCCGGGCCCCCGGCCCGTGTCAACTCACTCGGATCCTCGAGACCGGTGCCACGTGGCGCTCCTACAGTGCAAGTCACCACAAAGGACACGTGTCGTCACCGGATTGGTTGACACTCTTCCAAAGGTACTATAAAAGAGGTACCTTCTTGTCACAAAAGGACAACTGAAATCATTATTATACTATTCACTCACTCTGCTCTCAGATCTCTCTGAACACTGACTTGAGCGTCGGAGGAGCTTTGGCCGGCACCACACCGGTGCCCTTCCCGCTCACTTTTGTGTACTTGCGCAGGGTGCTTTAGATATCATACTCTCTCATTACACACCAGTCGGACCCAGCTACCCGTTCCTGCCCCACTTCGACGTGTCATCCGCTCAGTGGTGGGTCAACGGGCCTACGTGGTTCGACTCGACGTTGACTGCTCTACCATTTTTGGGCATCAACAATTACACAATTTAATCACTCTTTTAATTACAATTATTAAGCTCCTTCAATTAATTAATCAATATATTTATCTTATATTATTTTTTTAACTAAGTTAATCAATATGTTTAATCACTCTTTTAATTGTAATTATTAAGCTCTTTCAATTAATTAATCAATATGTTTATCTTTTAATTATAATATTGTAGTATAAATAAAATTGAGGTATTATTTATATAATTATTAATTAGTGAACTATTTTTTAACAGTATTTACCTCCAGCGCGCATTATATTCATTTTATATCACATAAAACTTACTAGATAATTTGGTTTCTTTAATGTTTTTTATCAATATAATAAATAATATGTTAAATAAACATATAATAAAGTTTCATTCAAAATTTTCATATTTTAATAGCAATTTTCGTCATTTCCATTTAATTTTGGTCGAAATTTAAAATTCTTAAAATCCGAAATTTTAGTCCTGCTACTAAGTACTAACTTTTATATCAATACCCATCTGGGTTTTGTTCTTTTATTCTTTATTTACTGTATCTCACTTCAGTACACGGACTAGATCGATGAGGTCAAATATTAATTAAATAAAGGACAAGATTCGTAAACAGTTGTGGGTATAATTATAAATTGGTGGGGGTAATGTGCATACCTCGCTGAAAAGGACTGAAAGGAGGAAGACTAAGCTGTCCTGTTCGTTCATGGTCTTGAGGATCATGCACGTGCCTTTGGTGACAATAGAAATAGTATTTTAGAGACGGGTTTTGTGCATGACAAGCAGGAGAGACCTCAAGAGCAAGTTAGACCAGGAGGCCGGGCTGATTTGCTACTGAGCTTGAGTAAGATTTTCTGGGTTTCTTCCAAGTCCTGATATGCATGTTTTTTTTTTTTTGAGTCGTATAGAAGACTGCAATCTTATATTATTATGTGTTTTTGATGCTGGTGGTTTTGGCTGATGTTTGGTTTTTGAATAGTATTCTTTTTCTAACTTGATGATGCATGATAGCTTCATTTGCACCGACCTTTCAGACAATCTTTCTTTAAATTAATGTGTGAAGAGGAAGGTTCTTACTTCATAGAAATATATAAAGTTACGTTTGTAAGTATATATCAGTTCATATTTGTACTGTATATATGGTCTTCTTGGTCTGATAGTCTCCAAAGCCACAAAGCATGTCACGTGTAAGAAACTTTAATGTAAAGCATGATACCTTTCAGTAGATCCCCAGATTTAGAAAAGAGATGATTAATTTGTCGTTGGTCAGTTTGTTTATACTTGTAGATTCTAATGGAAGTAAACATACAAATGAACTCATGAAAAACACTAGAAGTTGTGACTTCAACTTCTAGATGCTTTTTGAGTAGAATAGAACTTGGCTTATTGGATCTAGAAATGTTGCCTAATTATTTGAACAATATGAATTGCAATTTCATGTTTCTGCGTCCTATCTTAAGCACAGCAAAATTTTCCCCTTGTTAAATTTCAGTTTATATTGACTATACTACCATTGATCTGCTTAAAATTATGAATTTGAGATACAGTTCCTTTTTCTGCTTTCAAATTATTTTCCCTTGTAATTGTGCAGACTTTCCAAATCACTGAGGCACAACATGGGGGAGGGTTTATGGGCCTTATTCTGCAGTAGTTCTGAGTGTTCAACTGAGTCTGGAAATAAATGCAGTTTGGGCTTTTTAGCCATTTTCAATCCAGATTCATGTATCAACAATATTGTTGTCATTGCAGCTGATATCTTGCTCCTATTCATCTTGTTATGCATCTGCATATATAAAATATCATCAAAGAAGATTACAGCACCATCACAGTCTCACACCTTCTCTGCATTGTCAATTGTCTCGGCCACTTCTAATGCTGTCTTGGCTTTGGCCTACTTGGGTTTCGGGATATGGACAATCGTTGAGAAAGTAAATACAGATCAGACTGTTTTACCTCTACATGGATGGTTGGTATTGTTATCTCAGGGGTTCACGTGGTTGCTTCTGGGTTTAACCATAAGTCTAAAGAAGCCACACTCTCCACATATTATGATAACAAAATTTTGTTCAATTCTTGCCTTCTTGATTGCAGCTTTTATTAGCAGTTCATCAATTTGGGAAGTTATTTTGGATGAGGCAGTATCAGTTAAGATTGTCTTAAACATTCTTTATTTCCCCGGATCAATTCTATTGCTCTTCAGTGCATTTCAGGGAAGCAATTATGCAAACAGTGATCCAGAAATCCATGATGATGCTTTCTACACACCTTTGCAAGGTGCGGAATCTGATATCAGTTCAAATGACAATGTTACTCCTTTTGCAAAAGCTGGGATATTTAGTAGAATGTCATTTTGGTGGTTGAATCCATTAATGAAGAGAGGTAAAGAAAAGATTCTTGAGAATGAAGATATTCCAAAATTGCAACAGGCTGATCGAGCACGAACATGGTACTTAATATTTATGGAGCAATTGAACAAAAGGAAGGAAATAGGTCCATCGGATAACCCTTCTATTTTGTCCTTACTTTTTTACTGCCAGAGGAAAGCTATTTTGATTTCTGGGTTCTTTGCACTGGTCAAGATTCTCGCACTGACCAGCG
This sequence comes from Dryas octopetala, assembly GCF_963921425.1. Classification (NCBI taxonomy): domain Eukaryota; kingdom Viridiplantae; phylum Streptophyta; class Magnoliopsida; order Rosales; family Rosaceae; genus Dryas; species Dryas octopetala. The sequence goes on along the minus strand of NC_141374.1, from coordinate 12,358,210 downwards.
GCCCACTGTTTCTCATGGCCTTCATTAAGGTTGTTGAAGGCAATGCAGCTTTTAAATATGAGGGTTATGCTCTGACTCTTGGTCTCTTGGTCGTGAAAATCTTGGAGTCACTGTCCGAGAGGCAATGGTTCTTCAGAACTAGGCTGATTGGGCTCCAAGTAAGATCATTAATATCTGCAGCAATATATCAGAAGCAACTACGACTCTCAAATTCTGCCAAGATGACACATTCTCCTGGTGAGATAGTGAACTATGTAACAGTGGATGCTAACAAACTTGGTGAATTTCCATTCTGGTTTCATAGAATATGGTCCACGAGCCTTCAGCTGTGTCTTTCATTAGTTATTGTTTACTTCTCTGTGGGGCTGGCAACTGTTGCAACCCTATCTATACTCATATTGACTGTGGTGGCAAGCTCTCCATTGGCCAAGTTGCAGCATGAGTATCAAACAAAGTTCATGGTAGCGCAAAATAGGCGGCTGAAGGCCATTGCAGAAGGGCTTTCAAATATGAAGATCTTGAAGCTATATTCTTGGGAGACAAGATTCAAGAAAGTCATAGAAGGGTTAAGAAGAGAAGAACTTGGATGGATATCTTTAGTATTGTCACAAAGGGGGTATTATAATTGTATGTACTGGTCAACTCCTGTTTTTGTAGCGGCTGCTACTTTTTGGACATGCTACTTCCTTGGATATACACTCTCAGCTGGCAATGTTTTCACATTTCTAGCGACTTTGCGTAATGTTCAGGAGCCAATTAAGCTTATCCCAGATGTTTTTGCAGCATTTATTGAAGCAAAGATTTCATTAGCTCGGATTGTGAAGTTCCTTGATGCACCCGAGTTGGAGAACAGGCATACAAGGAAAGAGAGGAGAGGCAAAGACGTTGTTCAGCAATATTCCATTTTCTTTAGATCCTCTGAAATTTCATGGGATAGTAATGCTGCTACAAAGGCAACATTGAGGAACATTAATTTGGTGGTGAAGCCAGGAGAAAAAGTAGCTATTTGTGGAGAGGTTGGCTCAGGCAAATCAACCCTTTTAGCTGCAATTCTTGGAGAAGTTCCACACATCAATGGCATTGTAAGTAATGATTTCATTCGATCCTAAACAATTTTTATTGAGTCATTATATTTATGGATGGGAAAGCATTATTAATTAAAGCTTGTGTTCTGACTACCTAATTATATTTACAGGTTCAAGTGTATGGGAAGATAGCATATGTTTCTCAGTCTGCATGGATCCAAACAGGTACTATACAAGAAAATATTCTTTTCGGGTCTGCCATGGATGATTTTAGATACCACGAAACGCTGGAGAAATGTTCCTTAGTAAAGGACCTTGAGATGCTTCCATTCCGCGATCTCACTCAGATAGGAGAAAGAGGTGTCAATCTAAGTGGTGGGCAGAAGCAACGCATTCAACTTGCGCGTGCACTCTATCAAAATGCTGATGTCTACCTCTTGGATGACCCATTCAGTGCAGTTGATGCCCATACTGCTACCAGCCTATTCAATGTAATTCCTAGTTTCCTACTTTGCATATTTTAGTTGTTTGTACTTGAAATAGCAGCTAATATGAAATTATGCTTGCCAGGAATATGTCATGGGAGCTTTGTCGGAGAAGACTGTTTTGCTTGTGACTCACCAAGTTGACTTCCTTCCAACTTTTAATTCAGTCTTGGTAATTTATAAACAATGCTAATTTTCCTTTGTTTTATTTTGTTGAGAGAAGATCTGGAAAAAGATAACCTTGGATAGTGGCTTATAAGGTGTTGGGCATCTCCACCCATTACCAATTGAATTTGGGTTAGATGTTCTAATTTTCTTCATGGTATTAGATTAGGTTATATATGTGACAGGCCTAACGGCCACACATGCTCTCACGTCACCCAATATGAACATTTGATTAATGTCTTCTTTTTCTCTGTCCATGCACAGTTGATGTCTTCAGGGAAGATTTTAAGAGCAGCTCCTTATGAAGAGTTGCTGGCTTCTTGTCAAGAGTTCCAAGACCTTGTCAATGCACACAAGGACACTACTACACATTCTGAGAGCCAAGTTGAATATGCTGCTACCAGAAAACACAAATCGTTCAAGGAGGAGATTCATGAGAAAGTTAAAACTGAGGCAAAGGCAGAGCTAAAAGAATCTTCAAATGGAGATCAATTGATTAAGCAAGAAGAGAAAGAAATAGGAGACACTGGTTTCAAGCCATACATTCAGTATTTGAAGCAGGGCAATGGATTTTTGCTCTACTCCCTGACCATTTTTTTTCACTTGATATTCATAATTGGGCAATTACTTCAGTTTTATTGGTTAGCTTTGAACCTTCAGGATTCTAGCGTATCAAGAGTCAAACTCTTCACAGTTTATTCAGTGGTCACGTGTATCATGTCATTCGCTTTGCTTCTTCGCTCTTTTGTTGTAGTCAGTTTAGGAGTTGGGGCATCCAAATCTATTTTTTCTACACTGCTCAACTCTCTTTTTCGAGCACCGATGCTGTTTTATGACTCAACACCTGTGGGAAGGATACTTAGTCGGGTAAGTACATATGTAAGACTTACTTGAGAGTTGATGAAATATTGTCTGCTTAATTAATTTACAAAACTTACATTTGATAAAATTGTGTATTTTGTTTAGGTATCAACTGATATGAATATCATCGACCTTGAAGTAGCTTTCAAGTTGATGATTGCTATTGGGGGAACTATGAACACATACAGCATATTTTTCGTATTGGTTTTTCTTACTTGGCCACTTGTGTTTCTGATTGTACCTACAATTTATGTTACTGTACTCTTTCAGGTAAAGTACTACTCTAATCTCACCAAAAAAAGTACTACTCTAAAACCAACCTTCTTGTTTAGTTCTTTGAATTCCAACAAATTCTATATTTGATTTTCTTTAATTTCTACAAATAGAACTACTACCTTGCTTCTGCAAAAGAGTTGATGCGAATGAATGGCACAACTAAGTCTGCACTTGCAAGCCACCTTGCCGAATCTATTGCTGGAGCCCTGACAATCAGAGCTTTTGGAGAGGAGGACCGATTCTTCTCAAAAAACTTGGACTTTATTGATGAAAATGCTAGCGCTGACTTCCATAGTTTTTCAGCAATTGAGTGGTTGATCGAACGTCTAGAATTTCTTTGCGCCATTGTTCTCTCAGCCACAGCACTTGCCATTACTTTGACTCAGTTTGAGGCTTCTTCCTCTGGTTAGTAAACATTAGCTGCCGCCATCCCATTGTTCCGGTCCTCACAACTTTACAATATTCATTTTGTCACCATCATATCATATACATTTCATGTGTCCTTCCTTCCCCTACTTGAAACATTTGGTACATCTTCTAACATTTTGCTTAATCTTTTGACAGGATTTATTGGGATGACACTATCATATGGTATCTCATTGAACGTATTCCTTGTAATTTCTGTCCAGTTTCAGTGCACGCTAGCAAATTCAATGATTTCTGTAGAAAGGGTAGAACAGTACATGCATATTCCCAGTGAGGCTCCAGAAGTAATTGAAGACAACCGACCTGCACACAATTGGCCTACCCTTGGTAGAGTGGAAATACATGATTTGAAGGTACACATAGTATGACAACAGATATACTAATTAATGACTATTAGTCTAACAATTTGGAACTGTAAGAACAATATATGGGACTTGTATATGATAGAAATGACATTATATATGCAGGTAAGATATAGGCCAAATGCTCCACTAGTTCTTCGCGGGATAAATTGCATAATTGAAGGAGGGTACAAAGTTGGGATTGTTGGCCGGACTGGAAGTGGAAAGACAACTCTTATCAGCGTTTTGTTTCGTCTGGTAGAGCCTACAGAGGGAAAGGTCATTGTAGACGGCTATGACATTTGTACAATTGGGCTTCATGATCTAAGATCGCGGTTTGGGATCATCCCTCAAGATCCAACACTATTCAGTGGGACAGTGAGATTCAATCTAGACCCCTTATCGGAGTATTCTGATCATGAAATATGGGAGGTAAGGTTTTTGCTCATGTCTGATGGTTTTTATATAAATTGAGGAATAGGATGAATTGTAGTGTTGAAGTCCCTTATCACTTGTAGAATGATAGAACTACGCTGACTGAATCTTAATACCAATAGCTACTGCTTTTCAAAACAACCATTTAAAAATTAAAAATGATGTGTTGTGTCAACTGTCAACTGTCAACTGTCAACATTTAAGTATTTATCATGAAAGTTTTCCATCAGAACAAGCCACCAAGTAATGTATTCATACTCTCAGTCCTTTAGAGAAGATGAATGCAAACTTTAAATTTGCAGATATGTATAGGAAGACCTGATTCCCGTATTTGACGTGCATATAGAATGACTTGATAACCTTTACAGCATATAGGATAACTTGATTCAAACATAAAATATCAAGTATCCGCAAATTTTAAGTGTGCAGTCTATCTCTCTAGAGAAAAATTCTTCATGTTCTATAATTAACTTTCTTTTTCCAACTTGAATGATTTCCATCAATGTTTTCAAGGTTCTTGAGAAATGTCAGTTACGAGAGGCCATTCAAGAAAAAGAAGAAGGCCTGGATTCTTTAGGTAAGAAATGGTATATCTAGGAGTGCTTTTCAGTGTCAATAAAGCAGCAACTAATTAACACACCCTGGATTGCAGTTGTACAAGATGGAACAAATTGGAGCATGGGACAGCGGCAGCTGTTCTGTTTGGGACGTGCTTTATTGAAGAGGAGCCGGATACTAGTGCTCGATGAAGCCACTGCATCAATGGACAATGCAACAGACTCTATTCTCCAGAAAACTATAAGAACAGAATTTGCAGACTGCACTGTAATAACAGTGGCCCATAGAATACCAACAGTAATGGACTGCACAAAGGTGCTTGCTATTAGTGATGGTAAGCATTATATCCCAAAGCTCTTGTACCAAAAATTGTGTCTTATTCATGTGATGTTCGTTGTTGATTTGCCAAATTTACATTGACAGGGAAATTAGTAGAGTATGATGAGCCAACGAAGCTGATGAATAATGAAGGGTCACTCTTTGGGCAGCTTGTCAAGGAATACTGGTCTCGAGCTGCCAATGCCAGCATCCACTCGGAAGAGTCTTGATTATTCGCCATTAAATTCATTAAAATGTCATTGAGTTAGAATTCAATAAGCTATTGCAGCATCTAATTAAAGCTATGAATAAAAATGTCCAGGAGCTCTTTTTTTTCCTGGAAATATAGTTTCTTAGAGCCTATTGTCACTCTTATGAATCTATGAAACAATGAAACCTTAGATTATGAACAACAAAACTTAAAAACTTTGATGCCTAAATTTCAAAGCAACTAACAATGTAACCAATGATATTGACACATAAAGATTCTGAAAACTCAAAAGGAAGCATTTAGAGCTTTACTGTTTGGGCCTTTGGCAAATGGCAATAGAGGTGGTTAACTTGAAAATCTCCACTTTAAGGTTTGAATATGGTAAATGCACCTCTTTGACTGGGGAAGGTACCCCAAAGGAATCCAACCAGAAATAAAGAAGGCAGTGGCAGCAGAAGTTTACTTTTCATGGACACTTTGGCCTACTGGGCATGATATCATAATTTCTGGCATGGATTGTTCTACAATACAGGACCTATATTGATAGCAGGTCTTTATTTCCTCTCAATCTTACACACATCCAAAAAAGTATTATAAATTCACCGTTTCTATACCCGCGCACAATTCATGTATCAATTCTTGCATGTATTCTTCAAGATCCCCACAAGAGTACCAAATTAGCTTAAGCTCCCCTAATACATAATCCTAGCTATAGTTGCAAATTCAATCTGCCTGATGTATTAAAGTTCAACAACTCCAGTGAAAAGGTCAAGTTCTTTTAGTATATTATTTTTGCTGACTTCTTTATTAGGAAAGTGAAGAACCAAGTTTTTTAATCGCTTTCAACAACCTTTACAAGAAAAAATCAGAGCTTTCAAGAGCACTGAACAATTTTTAATTTGAGCCTTTATTGTGCAACATCCCCCATTGTAATCATGCGCGCCAGGCCGAAAGAAACCACTGTCCATGATCATGATTCATTGATTGCCAAATATATTTTTCACTTTAAAAAGATTGGAAATGAAATGAAAATATTTTGTTCAGAATTTTTCTAAAAAACAAACACAAGCTAGAACGTTAGCCTGTGTTGCACATTTGTCTAAGAATTTCACAATTTTTGTCTCTGAATTTCATAATTGGAATCTTAACTCCCTCAATAACTTATAAGCGGTCACTTGAGTATATGATTGTTTTAACCATGTCACACATTTGTCTCTTCAAAATGACAGAAATGAGATTGATGAAAAGATATTGAAACACATATTAAACATTTCCACTTGGAAAAGCAAAGCTAGTAACCTAGCCTACAAACAATACTCACAGACTTGCAAAAGAGTTATCAAACTTTAATTAATTTACTTACCAAAACTTATGAATAGAGTTTGACGACGACATAGCATGCTCCACTTATCCACTATTTGAGAAGAAAATATTTCGTATTATAAGAACATATGCATAAAGTTTGTAAGGGCATGATTGATCCTAAAAATAATGACCACAGAAAGAGAAACACAATTCTTTTAATTTACCGGAAGAACTTAATGTGGGGAGTGAACAACTTGAAGTCCCTATTCTCCTCAACCACAATTGGCCTGGCAGTAGATATGCCATTAATGTACGATTATGATGTTTTGAGAAGATCTTACCTGTCACACCCCAAAAATTAATTAAATTAGTAATTTATTGAGTTGTGACACAATATATTAACACCAAGTATCTCATTTTTATTGGGTTATGATAGCTGACGTGGCATTCCCGTAACAGGGAAGTTATTCTCCGATGTCTAGGCGTCCGTTATTTGCTGTCTTGCTGAAGCATGTGTTTACTTTTATGGTGTATAAAAATGGCCTTCTCAGCAAGTCATGCAGTATACTCAACAATAGACCTTTTCATAAAAGTTTGAGCATTGAGATTTAAATTAATTGAGAATAAATGAAGAGGCTCGTGATATTATATATTTTACTTCCAAGATTTATAAACAATGATGTGAAGTATTCTCTAAACACGGCCGACGCCACTTGGCCATATATATAAACAACTTATGTGGCTATGTAGGAATATGTTTACCCGATGGGCCTAACACATGAATTGTCTATCCTGAAATATATATGTAAAAATTTAAGCATTCAACATAAAATTAATTGATAATGAATAGAGAAGTTCAAAACATTATATATTGTAGGGGTGTGTTTCGGACGGATGAGATCGGAAATAGGATGTTTTAATTCCAATCCAAAAAATTGCGAAATGAAATTTCTATTCTAATTTCTATTCCAAAAAATCGGAATTTCAACATTTCATTCCAATTAGGAATTTTTGAATTTCTCGGAATATCACATTTTTAGAACTTTCAGATAAAAATTTGAAATTTTTCAAATAAAAAATCAGAATTTTCATGTTACTTTTTATTATTAGTAAAAACAAAACAAAAATTAGTAATTACAAGTACAAAAAATGTGGGTGCTTTTGTTAGCATTTATGTTATTATAATATACATATATTTATAATATACATATGTTTATATAGAAAATTAGGATTTAATACCAAATATCAATAGTTTTTTAATAAAGCAGCAAGATACTAATTTCTTTTAGTTTAGGTACTAACCTAGAGAAAAACATTTTGGATTAGGTCACAAATCAGTTTGTTATACAGTTGTGACTGTCGAACAGTTGTAATTGTCGAACAGTCACAGTTGTGACTATTTAAAATTTATAAAAAATCAAAATTTTTAAGGGTTTCATACTTTTGATTTAGGTTTGGGGGATGAAGTCCTATAACCCAAAGACTAAATATTAAAGTTTAAGCCTTGTAAATATTGAAAAAACAATAAATCAATAAAAGAGTTATGACTGTTAGACAGTCACAGTTCGATATAATCATGTTTTTTAAAGTTGGTACCTAAACTGAAATTTAGTACCTAAAGTGAAATGACATAAATGTTTTAGTAGTTAAAATGAAAAAATATTATAATTTGGTACCTAAAGTCAATGGACCTATGTTTATATTAATAGTATTAGTTTTTTTTTAATATGTATGTATGTGTATGTTTGAAACAAATAATAAATTAATGAAACATATAGTAAAAAAAACTCAATAAATGATATAATATTAATATAAATACGGAATAAATTGGCATAATTTCAAAATATCGAATCAGAATGCCTTTGAAAAATTTCGGATCGGAATTTACAGATACATTCCCATTCCAATCCAATTTTTTTCAGAATTTTCAGAATTTGAATTTGATTCGGACGTTCCAAAATTGGAAATTTTCGGATTGAAATCGGCGGTCGGATTCGGATTTTCCAATCCAAATCACACCCCTAATATATTGTAAGGTAATGTTTTGCATTTTTGAATGTGGACATTCAACATGGTATTAGAGTCACCAAGTGTAAGTTAGCTCTAACAGAAATCACACATAAGAACTTTCAAGTAGAACCGCATATAAAAACTTTCAAGTAACTCTAAAGGTGGAGCATTTTCTCATGTAGAAGACTACATAAAAAGAGGTTCTACATGAGGGGCGCGTTAACCATTTGTTTTTCTCTACTTAGTTTTTAAATTTTAAATTTGGAAGAATAAAGATTCAAATTTGGGATATCTCCAATAAAGTCAAAGAAGTATAGTTATAATATAGAGTCCATTAATTATAAGGTACTAACAAATAAAAATATTAACCAAAACCACTCAATCTATTTTTATTAACTTGCGGACACTATCTACCAGCCCCCCAAAATATAACATGCGGACACCTTCCAAAAGAAATGCATCCAACCAAACCAACTACATAAACAGCCCAAAACTGATCTTCTTCTTCTTTTTGGCCAAATCGATCTCTTTCTTCAACTTTACCAAATCGACAATTGTTCATCTTTATTCACAAGAATCGTTCTGCAACTGCAAGCCTGCAACTCCAAAAAAACTGCAGTTTCAATTCACTTTGCAGTTTCAAAAACTGCAATTTCACTTGCAGTTAGTAACTGCAACTGCAACTGCAAGCCTGCAGCTCCAATAAACTGCAGTTTCACTTACACTGCAACTGCAAGCTTGCAACTCAAATAAACTACAGTTTCAGTTCATTTGCAGTGTCTGAAACTGCAGTTGCAACTCAAATAAACTGCAGTTTCTGAAACTGCAGTTAGTAACTGAACTCCAATAAACTGCAGTTGCAGTTCACTTGCAATGTTCCATAAATTGCAGTTTTAGAAATTGAGCTTAAAAAAAAATCAATAACCTTCTACAGATAAGAAATCAAAGTAAGAGTCTACGTACCACAAGCTGTGATCATGCCCAATCGAAGAGAAGTCGGAGTGGTCAAAGCAGATCTAGAAGGCTTCGATCAAGCTCGGAGCATATCCATTAGAAGGCTTCGATCAAGCACAGAGAGAGAGAGAGAGAGGAAGCCGGCGGCATTACTCCCCTTTCTTGCATCGATTTGCTGCAGTTGGCGGCCAGCCAGCAGCGGGGAGGGTGGGTTGAGTCGGCGCCGGTGTAGGGAGCACACCGGTGGTCGCCATTCGTTGGGGGAAGGCCGGAGCAAGAAGCTTCGGTGTGGAGCAGTGTGGATCGCGAGAGAAAGAGAGAGAAAGAGAGAGAAAGAGAGAATAACATATTTTTTTAATATCATAACTTACAAATGTGACCTTATTGTTAAATTTGAACAATAGGTATAGTAGAGATTAAATAAAATGTTTGTCATGTATCCTAGAGTAATTAATTCTATAATATATAACTAGTTGGTATCAAATTAATTGTAGGATGAATATTCAACATTAATTTGTTTTTCTGTTTTTTATTTCATTAAAAAATGATCAACTGCCTATCTTAATTCTCCACACCAACCACATGATCATACTGGATGGGACAGGATAGAAAAATTGTTTTAGATCCTTGATAGACCTTTTGCAGAATTTTCCAACTGGTGTCAAATTAATAATTAATTAATCTCACGTATAGCCGTATAGGATACTCAAATATATTTTATCATTAGCCAAATAAAAAAATTAAAAAGAAAAAGACCATTAAGAAAATGATGTATTTTAATCGTTCGTTTGGGCACATGAGATCTCGATCCATTTTGTTTCCCAGATCTCGGGTCATTGCACCCATGTCTGACCAAATGCATTTTCCACGTTGAAAGTTAATTGAAAAATGAGCTACTTCATTATTTCCATTTACTTGTCAACTTCTTCTTGTATCTATATATATGCATATATAATTGATCACAGATTCACAATACTTCTGGTAGATGATTTGATTAGCTAGAAAAGTATGGAATGCTGAAAAGTCTAAATATATTATTCGTATATAAGAAAAGACGGCCACAGGGGCTGCCTAATTTTTATCGTTTAGTAAGCTGAACTTGTATATATGATTGTATCATGTATCATGCATGATGGCATGATGCATGTATATATATCAACCAAATTGCATTAGTCAACCAAATTGCATTAGTCAATTGGTTTTATATCAATACCCATCTGGGTTTTGTTCTTTTATTCATTATTTACCGTATCTCACTTCAATACATGAACTAGATCGATGAGGTCAAATATTAATTAAATAAAGGACAAGATTTGTAAACAGTTGTGGGTATAATTATGAATTGGTGGGGGTAATGTGCATACCTCACTGAAAAGGACTGAAAGGAGGAAGACAAAGCTGTCCTGTTCGTTCATGGTCTTGAAGATCATCCACGTGCCTTTGGTGACAATAGAAATAGTATTTTAGAGACGGGTTTTGTGCATGACAAGCAGGAGAGACCTCAAGAGCAAGTTAAACCAGGAGGGCTGATTTGATACTGAGCTTGAGTAAGATTTTCTGGGTTTCTTCCAAAGTCCTGATATGCATGTTTTTTTTTTTTTTTTTTTTTTGAGTGGTATAGAAGACTGCAATCTTATATTATTATGTGTTTTTGATGCTGTTGGTTTTGGCTGATGTTTGGTTTTTGAATAGTATTCTTTTTCTAACATGATGATGATAGCTTCACGTGTAAGAAACTTTAATGTAAAGCATGATACATTTCAGTAGATCCCCAGATTTAGAAAAGAGATCGATGATTAATTTGTCGTTGGTCAGTTTGTTTATACTTGTAGATTCTAATGGAAGTAAACATACAAATGAACTCATGAAAAACACTAGAAGTTGTGACTTCAACTTCTAGATGCTTTTGAGTAGAATAGAACTTGGCTTATTGGATCTAGAAATGTTGCCTAATTATTTGAACAATATGAATTGCAATTTCATGTTTCTGCGTCCTATCTTAAGCACAGAAAAATTTTCCCCTTGTTAAATTTCAGTTTATATTGACTATACTACCATTGATCTGCTTAAAATTATGAATTTGAGATACAGTTCCTTTTTCTGCTTTCAAATTATTTTCCCTTGTAATTGTGCAGACTTTCCAAATCACTGAGGCACAACATGGGGGAGGGTTTATGGGCCTTATTCTGCAGTAGTTCTGAGTGTTCAACTGAGTCTGGAAATGAATGCAGTTTGGGCTTTATAGCCATTTTCAATCCAGATTCATGTATCAACAATATTTTTGTCATTGCAGCTGATATCTTGCTCCTATTCATCTTGTTATGCATCTGCATATATAAAATATCATCAAAGAAGATTACAGCACCATCACAGTCTCACACCTTCTCTGCATTGTCAATTGTCTCGGCCACTTCTAATGCTGTCTTGGCTTTGGCCTACTTGGGTTTCGGGATATGGACAATCGTTGAGAAAGTAAATACAGATCAGACTGTTTTACCTCTACATGGATGGTTGGTATTGTTATCTCAAGGGTTCACGTGGTTGCTTCTGGGTTTAACCATAAGTCTAAAGAAGCCACACTCTCCACATATTATGATAACAAAATTTTGTTCAATTCTTGCCTTCTTGATTGCAGCTTTTATTAGCAGTTCATCAATTTGGGAAGCTATTTTGGATGAGGCAGTATCAGTTAAGATTGTCTTAAACATTCTTTATTTCCCCGGATCAATTCTATTGCCCTTCAGTGCATTTCAGGGAAGCAATTATGCAAACAGCGATCCAGAAATCCATGATGATGCTTTCTACACACCTTTGCAAGGTGCGGAATCTGATATCAGTTCAAATGACAATGTTACTCCTTTTGCAAAAGCTGGGATATTTAGTAGAATGTCATTTTGGTGGTTGAATCCATTAATGAAGAGAGGTAAAGAAAAGATTCTTGAGAATGAAGATATTCCAAAATTGCAACAGGCTGATCGAGCACGAACATGGTACTTAATATTTATGGAGCAATTGAACAAAAGGAAGGAAATAGGTCCATCGGATAACCCTTCTATTTTGTCCATACTTTTTTACTGCCAGAGGAAAGCTATTTTGATTTCTGGGTTCTTTGCACTGGTCAAGATTCTCGCACTGACCAGCGGCCCACTGTTTCTCATGGCCTTCATTAAGGTTGTTGAAGGCAATGCAGCTTTTAAATATGAGGGTTATGCACTAACTCTTGGTCTCTTCATCGTTAAAATCTTGGAGTCTCTGTCAGAGAGGCAATGGTACTTCAAAGTTAGACTGATTGGGCTCCAAGTAAGATCATTGATATCTGCAGCAATATATCAGAAGCAACTACGACTCTCAAATTCTGCCAAGATGACTCATTCTCCTGGTGAGATAGTGAATTATGTAACAGTGGATGCTTACAGAATTGGTGAATTTCCTTACTGGTTTCATCAGATATGGTCCACTACCCTTCAGCTGTGTCTGTCATTACTTATTGTTTACTTCTCGGTGGGGCTGGCAACTGTTGCAGCTCTAATTGTACTCATATTGACTGTCTTGGCAAGCTCTCCATTGGCCAAGTTGCAGCATGAGTACCAAACAAAGTTCATGGTAGCACAAAATAGGAGGCTGAAGGCCATTACAGAAGCACTCTCAAATATGAAGATCTTGAAGCTATATTCTTGGGAGACAAATTTCAAGAAAGTCATAGAAGGGTTGAGAACAGAAGAACTCAAATGGATATCTCACGTATTGTCACAAAAGGGGTATTATAATGTTCTGTTCTGGTCATCTCCTCTTTTGGTAGCAGCTGTTACTTTTTGGACATGCTACTTCCTTGGATATACTCTGTCTGCTAGTAATGTTTTCACATTTCTAGCAACTTTGCGTATTGTTCAGGAGCCAATTAGGCTGATCCCGGATGTTTTTGGAGCATTTATTGAAGCAAAGGTTTCATTAGCTCGGATTGTGAAGTTCCTTGATGCACCAGAGTTGGAGAACAGGAATACAAGGAAGGAGATCAGTGGCAAAGATGTTGAGCATTCCATTTTCTTTAAATCCTCTGAAATTTCATGGGATACTAGTGCTGCAAAGGCGACATTAAGGAACATTAATTTGGTGGTTAAGCCAGGAGAAAAGGTAGCTATTTGCGGAGAGGTTGGCTCAGGTAAATCAACCCTTTTAGCTGCAATTCTTGGAGAAGTTCCACACATCAATGGCATTGTGAGTAATCATTTCACTTCTATACAATTTATTAAATTATTATATATTGGAATGCCATAGTGATGTTTCTGACTGCGCATGCCTAAATTTACAGGTACAAGTGTATGGGAAGATAGCATATGTTTCTCAGTCTGCATGGATCCAAACAGGTACAATACAAGAAAATATACTGTTTGGGTCCGCCATGGATCATGTTAGATACCACGAAACGCTTGAGAAGTGTTCCCTAACAAAAGACCTTGAGATGCTTCCATTCCGCGACCTCACTCAGATAGGAGAAAGAGGTGTCAATCTAAGTGGTGGGCAGAAGCAGCGCATTCAACTTGCACGTGCACTCTATCAAAATGCTGACGTCTACCTCTTGGATGACCCATTCAGTGCAGTTGATGCCCATACTGCTACCAGCCTATTCAATGTAATTCATAGTTGCCTCTCAAACTTGTAACAAAAGTCTTTTTTAGTTTTTTCATCTCCAGTGAAAGCTAATATGAAAATTTGCCAGGAATATGTCATGGGTGCTCTGTCAGAGAAGACAGTTTTGCTTGTCACACACCAAGTCGACTTCCTTCCAACTTTTAATTCAATCTTGGTAATTTATAAACACTGATAATTTCCCATTGTTCTATTTAACATTTGTTATATGACTTTGATAGAATAGCTGCAATCCCTTCTAGTTTAGGACCCTTTCACATGGTTTGCTGATATCATTTTTCTTAATCTATTCTATTTTTCATATTTTAAGCAATCAGTTTATGTAACATATTTTTTTCTTGACAGTTGATGTCTTCAGGGCAAATTTTAAGAGCAGCTCCTTATGAGGAGTTGCTGGCTTCTTGTCAAGAGTTCCAAGACCTTGTCAATGCACACAATGACACTACTGGTTCTGAGAGGCAAGTTGAATACGCTTCTTCCAGAAAACATAAATCGTCCAGGGAGGAGATTGAGAAAGTTAACACTGAGGTACAGCTAAAAGAATCTTCAGGCGATCAATTGATTAAGCAAGAAGAGAAAGAAATAGGAGACACTGGTTTCAAGCCATACGTTCAGTATTTGAAGCAGAACAAAGGATATTTGCACTTCTCCTTGGCAATTTTTTTCCATGTGCTATTCATAGTTGGGCAATTAATTCAATTTTATTGGTTGGCTTTAAATCTTCAGGATTATAGTGTATCCAGAGTCAAACTCTTCGTAGTTTATTCTGTGATCATGTGTATCATGTCATTCTCTTTGCTCCTTCGATCTTTTTCTGTAGTCAAATTAGGATGTGGGGCATCAAAATCCATTTTTTCTACACTACTTAACTCTCTTTTCCGAGCACCAATGCTGTTTTATGACTCAACACCCGTGGGAAGGATACTTAGTCGGGTAAGTAAGACTTGTGAGTTTCAAAAGGATAACTAAAATGATCTGCATGCTTTACAGGAACCTAATAAAACTTACATTTGCATTGACTATTTTTTTAGGTATCTACTGATATGAATATCATCGACCTTGAAGTACCTTTCAAGTTGATAATTGCTGTTGGGGGAACTCTGAACACATACAGCATATTTATAGTATTGGCTTTTCTTACTTGGCCAATGGTGTTTCTGATTATACCCACAATTTATCTTACTGTACTCTTTCAGGTACTATACTAAAACCAACCTGCTTGTTTAGTGCTTTGATCCCATCTCCACCCCCAAAGAATAGTTTTAATTGGAAGGGAACAACCCAATTTTCTCTGCCTTTTCTCTTATCACAACATATACACACATAGACAAGTTGTCTCACTTTAATGATTTCCCTACATTTTTTCCTTTACTAAGAAACAAATCTTCTACTTGGTTTTCTCTTCTTCATACAGAATTACTACTTTGCTTCTGCAAAAGAGTTAATGCGAATGAATGGCACAACTAAGTCTGTGCTTGCAAGCCACCTTGCTGAATCTATTACTGGAGCCCTGACAATCAGAGCTTTCGGAGAGGAGGATCGATTCTTCTCAAAAAACTTGGACTTTATTGATGCAAATTCTAGCGCTGACTTCAATAGTTTTTCAGCAAATGAGTGGTTGATCGAACGTCTGGAACTGCTATGCGCTATTGTTCTCTCAGCCTCAGCACTTGCCATTACTTTATTTCAGTTTGGTGCTTCTTCCTCTGGTTAGTAAACATTATCTTCTACAATTGCTCCTCATGACTTTTCACATTTGAGTTTGTCACCTGCGGTGCATCATTTGCATTTCATGTTCCTCCCCCTACTTGAACCATTTTGGGTTTTACATAATCAGGGATCAGAAAAATCCTAGATTGATTTTCTTTGGCATGTTATGCCATATAACTGATGTTTGAAGGTGGAAAGAAGACTGTTATCATCCATATGATACATTCTCTAACATTTTGCTTTCTTTTTGACAGGATTTATTGGGATGACACTATCGTATGGTCTCTCATTGAATGTATTCCTTGTCATTTCTGTCCAATTTCAGTGCATGCTAGCAAATTCAATCATTTCTGTAGAAAGGGTAGAACAATACATGCATATTCCTAGTGAAGCTCCTGAAGTAATAAAAGAAAACCGACCTGCACACAATTGGCCTACTGTTGGTAGAGTGGAAATTTGTGATTTAAAGGTTAGTATGAGTATGATAAAGATATACTAAAGAGTATTACTCTACGAACAATGGGACTTGTATATGATATTGAATGACGTTATGCAGGTAAGATATAGGCCAAATGCTCCACTAGTTCTTCGCGGGATAAGTTGCATAATTGAAGGAGGGTACAAAATTGGGATTGTTGGCCGGACTGGAAGTGGAAAGACAACTCTTATCAGCGTTTTGTTTCGTCTGGTAGAGCCTACAGAAGGAAAGGTCATTGTTGATGACTATGACATATGTAAAATTGGGCTTCATGATTTAAGATCACGTTTTGGGATCATCCCACAAGATCCAACACTGTTTAGTGGGTCAGTGAGATTCAATCTAGACCCCTTATCAGAGCATACTGATCATGAAATATGGGAGGTAAAGTTTTTGCTTATGTGTGATGGTTGTGAATATTAGGATGAATTTTAGCGTTCGAGTCCCTTATCACTAGTAAGATGATATTATACTGACTGAATCTCAATATGTGTAGCTATAATTAGCTTTGCAAAACATTTAAGATGTGTCAACATTAAGTTTTTATCAGAACAAGCTAATGAGTAAATATATTCATACCTATAACTTTCTTTTTCTAACTTAAATTATCTTCCATCAATGTGTCAAAGGTCCTTGAGAAATGTCAGTTACGAGACGCCATCCAAGAAAAAGAAGAGGGTCTGGATTCTTTAGGTAAGAACTTGTGTATTTAGGAGTGTGTTTCAGTGTCAATAAAGCAACAGCTAACAACCTGGATTGCAGTTGTACAAGATGGAACAAACTGGAGCATGGGACAGCGACAACTCTTTTGTTTGGGACGTGCTTTATTGAAGAAGAGCCGGATACTTGTGCTTGATGAGGCCACTGCATCAATGGACAATACAACAGACTCTATTCTCCAGAAAACTATAAGAACAGAATTTGCAGACTGCACTGTAATAACAGTAGCCCATAGGATACCAACCGTGATGGACTGCACTAAGGTGCTTGCTATTAGTGATGGTAAGCATTATATCCCAATGCTCTTGTACCAAATTTTGTGTTGTCTAATTCAGGTGATGTTAATTAGTTGTTAATTTGCCAAATTTTTATTGACAGGGAGATTAGTAGAGTATGATGAGCCAATCAAGCTGATGAATAATGAGGGGTCACTATTTGGGAAGCTTGTCAAAGAATACTGGTCTCGCGCTGACAATGCCAGCAACCACTCAGAAGATTGATAGGGAAATTAAGGTATTCTATGTGTAAAATTTTTTGAGGAAACTTTAGGAAGGTATTGGTGTACGTACGTTCTTGATTATGTAGTACAGCTCTGTCTGGTTGGCGCCATCGGGCTTTAAATTCTTGAGATGTCACTGAGTTAGAATTTAATGAGCTATTGCAGCATTTGGATCTACAAAAAAAAAAAGTCCAAAAGCCTTTTTTCCCCTGGAAATGTAGTTTCTTCAAGCTTATTGTCATTTTTATGAACCAATATATGAAACAATGAAACCTTAGAATATGAACAACAAAACTTCAACAGTTTGATGCCTTGATTATAAAAGCAGCTAATAATATACTAACAATAATATTGACCATAAGAATGCTGAAAACTCAAGGAAGTATCTAAAGCTTTACTGTTTTGTCAGTAGAGGTGGTATAACTTCCACTTTAAGGTTTCAAATGCTAGGTGTTTTCCCATCTCACAATTAACAAAGGTAGCATCCTTGTATGCGTCTTTGTATGAATCAAGGAGCTGAGATTGGAGCAGCATCTGTCTGTCATTGGTTTTAACACTTTGTATCTATATAATTTCCTCCTTGAGAGATGAATTGAACACAGAAACTTAGTCCTATTCCAATTCTTACAGATAAATTTTTTTGTTTGCATTTCTAATAGAGCTTCTGAGTTGTATCCTGAACTGTCTTTTGATTTTTTTTTTTTATGTATTTCTGGTGAATGGTGAAGTTATGTCGGGTGGTATTATTTTTGTTCTTGAAATCTAGCCTCATTAGCTTGCATGATCGGGTTACATTAATAGTCAGGATTATATTAGATTGGATCACATTTGATCATTTTAGTATTTTAGTTTTTTTTTTTTATGTTTAGCTTAACATGAGATTAAAAAAGCCGGATTATAATGATATCTTGAGTGGGATGAGACTAAAAACCTTGAACTTCGGTCCTAAAAAATCTAACCTTAAACCTAGGCCTCGGGCCTAAACCCTTGACCATGGAGTCATGGACTCTAGACCTAGGACTCGAACTCTCCACATTGGATATCGGACCACAAATATAAACCCTAGACCATAAAACCTAAGTCTCAAGCCCTAAATTTTGGACCGTGGACTTGAACCCTAACCCCATTCTCAACCATAGACCCTAGACCTTGGACGCTAAATTTCAACCTCGAGCACCATGCTCGAACTTTGAATCCCAAGAACAAACTCCAAATCCTAGGCTTGGACTGCAAGCTTTGGAACCCAAACCTTGGACTCCAGTCCCAACCAAACCCCAAAAATTGGATCATGAGCATATGACGTCGGATCTAATTGTTGGCCTCTAGGATCTGGCCACTAGACCGTTGACCCCTAATGTCGAGCTCGAATCTTAGAACCCGAACCCAAACCCTAACACCAAATTCTCAATCACAAATTTTGATATACATGATTTAATTTCTCCGAGCTATCAAAACTCTTTGGTTGGACCAACTTACCCCTTGGCAAAAAAAAGGACAAGTTAGCATGTGGAATAGAGAGCATTGGACTAGTCAACATCCACCTCATTTTAATTGGTCAAACATGGAATAATCATCCAATGATTCCAATCCCTACACTCTACAAAGGAGTCCTTGAAGAAATGAACAAAAAGATAGAAACTTGAAAAGAACTGTTCTAGGTGCTAGCTTTGTAAAATTGATAGTAGTAGTAACGCTATGGGCTTCTCAGTCTCTCAGATTATCAACCACAGGTACTAGTGTACTACTACAGTACTACTAGCACTTAGCAGGCTCGTTTGTCAAAGTCAAAACGCTGCGTTTCAGTCGCTTCGTAGTCATCGACGCCTACGGCACCCTCTCGTTGGTGGTTTAGGTCACTGTCCCTTCAGCTCCTCGACGAGTCCGTCACTCCCACTTGCCAACAACACTCCAAAACGCCCCATATATCTTCTCTCCATCTCTCTCTCTCTCTCTCTCTCTCTCTCTCTCTCTCTCTCTCTCCCTCCCCACAAACCCCTCTCTCTCTCTCTCCGATAATATCAATGGAGGCCTCAGCTCTATCCCGCATAGGCCTAGCTGGGCTCGCCGTAATGGGCCAGAACCTGGCCCTCAACATTGCCGAAAAAGGCTTCCCGATCTCCGTCTACAACCGCACCACCTCCAAAGTCGACGAGACCGTCGACCGGGCCCACAACGAAGGCAACCTCCCTCTAATCGGCCAGTACAACCCCCGCGACTTCGTGCTCTCGATCCAACGGCCCAGATCCGTCATCATCCTCGTCAAAGCGGGTGCTCCGGTGGACCAGACCATCGCAGCCCTATCGGAGCATATGGAGGCCGGAGATACCATCATCGACGGCGGCAATGAGTGGTACGAGAACACTGAGCGCCGCATCGGAGAGGTCTCCGGAAGAGGGCTTCTGTATCTCGGCATGGGGGTCTCCGGCGGCGAGGAGGGCGCGCGGTTCGGGCCCAGCCTCATGCCCGGTGGGTCCCACCAGGCTTACACGAACGTCCAGGATATTCTCCACAAGGTCGCGGCCCAGGTCGAGGACGGGCCCTGCGTCACCTACATCGGCGAAGGCGGGTCGGGTAATTTCGTGAAAATGGTGCACAACGGAATCGAATATGGGGATATGCAGCTGATTTCGGAGGCCTATGATGTGTTGAAGAACATTGGTGGGTTGTCGAATTCCGAATTGTCTGATATTTTTGCTGAGTGGAATAGAGGTGAGCTTGAAAGCTTTCTGATTGAGATTACGGCTGATATTTTCAAGGTTAAGGATGATTTGGGAGATGGGTTTTTGGTGGATAAGCTTTTGGACAAGACTGGGATGAAGGGGACTGGGAAATGGACCGTACAGCAGGCGGCGGAGCTGTCCGTGGCGGCGCCGACCATCGCGGCATCGTTGGACTGTCGGTTCTTGAGTGGGTTGAAGGAGGAGAGGGAGAGTGCTGCTGAGGCTTTGAGGCAAGCTGGGTTTAAGGAGGAGATAGGGAATGTGATGAGTGGGGTTGATAAGAAGAGGTTGATTGATGATGTGAGGCAGGCTTTGTATGCCTCCAAGATTTGTAGCTATGCTCAAGGGATGAACTTGTTGAGGGCCAAGAGTGTGGAGAAGGGTTGGAATTTGAATTTGGGGGAGTTGGCTAGGATTTGGAAAGGAGGGTGTATTATAAGGGCGGTGTTCTTGGATAGGATTAAGAATGCTTATCAGAGGAATCAACATTTGGCCAACTTGGTTGTGGACCCTGACTTTGCGAAAGAGATGGTGCAAAGGCAGGCGGGGTGGAGGAGAGTTGTGGGGTTGGCTGTGTCGGCCGGGATTAGCACTCCCGGGATGTGTGCGAGTTTGTCTTACTTCGATACGTACAGGCGGGCTAGGCTCCCTGCCAATCTTGTTCAGGCTCAAAGGGACTTGTTTGGAGCTCATACTTATGAGCGGGTTGATCGCCCTGGCTCGTTTCATACTGAGTGGACAAAACGTGCTCAAAAGAGTAATTCTGGTGTTGGTGCTCTCAATTGAGCTGTTTTTACTAGCTTAGTTAGTTGTTGATTTCGATTGGATGTTGATTGAATGTTGGTTGTTTTGATAGTTGAATTGGAATTTTATGTCTCTTTGAGGCTTCTTTGCTTAGGCATAGCGATCATTGCTTACTCTTGTTAATCAGAAGTGCATATGCCTTTTTGAGTTCGGTGAGCTAAATTGCTTTCTTATGATTTATTTCCATTGTTCCCTTCTGCATTTTGAAATGTTTACTCTCTGTTCCTTTGTAAATACTTTGGCATGTTAGATGTAATGGGAAAAGGCGTTCTGGGAATTTGGTGATTAGTTTAAGAGGTTATTGGCATAGCCCAGATATGGGTTCTGGTTGCCTTTCTGCAGAGTAGTCACCATATTGTTCCCATATTGTTCTTTTGTGTTATGATTGGAAAATTGATCTTGGCACATAACTATTCTGAAAAGAAATTTTTAGGACAGTGTCATCGGAAGACTTCTTTTTCTCTCTTTTGGAGGCAAGTTTCTGTTTATTTTGTCATGTTTGGGGCTTGCATGTTTGAGAAATGGAACTAGATGTTTAACAATAAGAAGGGCAGGTAGAATTCATGTTTATAGGCCAAAAAGAAGCCTTCTTTAGGCTTCCATGTAGTCACTTTCTTGTGTATATGTAATCTGCTGCTTGAACTGATGACTAGTGGATAGTTGAGTTTGTAATTTATGTGGTAAGAGCTTAACTATTTCTCTCATCTCATTAGGTTTTTCGGGATGGCAAATTGGCAATAGTGTGTTTGCTTCCCCTTCTGTCTCTTTAATGAATTGAATTAAGAAATTAATCTTAGTAATTCAACAATGTTAAAGCATTTTTTTAGCATATATGTAGTGTAAAGGAGTTCAATAAGTAGTTTTTATGTTCTACAAGTAGTTTTTGTTCAACAAGCATTTTCCTCGGAGAACAAAGGCTTGGTGTTGGCATCAAAGCATGCTTAGTTGAAAATCTGCTCTTTTTGTCACAGAAACTTGGTTGGGTTAGACTAACATAGTAACATATTCTAGTCCCTCTCAGAACCTGATCTTGCCTTTGCATTGTGGTCGATTGTGAATTCACAATTTGTGTTCAGCTGTGAACTAACATCGTTTCGGGCTTGAGGCCGCTGTAGAACAGTGGTGATTTTCATTTTGTTTTTGTAATGGTGTTTTCAATGGTGGACATTTCAATCCTGTTATTTCAGGAAATCTTCTGCTCTCATCATCTTGGCTTCTTTTCAATTTTCAGTCTGAAAGTATTTTACGAGTTTGGAACACACTGCTCTCTCATCTTGGTCAACTGTTATCTAAACTTTTTAGTTTCGCTGAAATTGAAGATGATGAAACAGCTTGCTGTTTTGCTGATCTAAACCTCACCATAGAACTAATTCTAATTAATCGCGTGGAGGTAAGTAAGGTATTTGTTGTCTGAGTACTCAAATAGCTAGTAATTTGTCAAACTCACGGCAAATATGAAATTACATTGTTCATTACCTACCTTGAATCTCAAACTCACTGATCATGTTTCTCATGAAAGAGTTCAATACATCACTTTTTTGTTTTGTTTTTTTTTTTTTTTTGTGTTTTCTATAATTTATGGTATTTAACACAAGCCAATCGATTGGCCAGACAAACACGATTCTCGAGGAATCGTAGCGAGGAAAATCAATTCCTTTAACTTTTAAAAAATTTGTGACACGTACTTTTGAATAAAAATGAAAATTCCAATCAATCAAGATTTAATTATTTGGGTAACGAGGAAAACTTCAACGGCTCATTTATTAAATACGTATGTTTTAAATTAAATTTTAGTTATGTGCAATCGCATGCAAAATCACACTTTGCACGCAAAATTACAAGTTAAATTTTGAATACGTGCAATCACAGGCAAAACCACACACAAACACAAATAATGTGAAACAAACTTCCTCCGATTATTAATGACCATATGAGAATAATGTGAAGCAGACTTGATGCAGTTAAATCTTAATGCTTCACAAATTTACAATTCCATTCAAGATTTTTTGGTCAAACAAATACTTTGGTGTTGGCAAAAAACAAAAGGTACGTACCTTGATGTGTAACTTCATCTGAAATGATCTGATGAATCTTGGCATGGAAAACCATTCTCAAGGGATGGTGTTGTTCTTATTACTGCAGCAGAAGGCAATTTGCTACCTCTAACCCATCTATTTTCAAGCATCAAATCCTCCTCAGCTTGTTTTTCCATTTCTTGAATCTTTTTTGCCTTCAAATGCGTAGCAGTTACCTTCCCAACATAACCCACCAAAACAATCCCAATTAATCCAAGCACCAATCCTATCACCCACAAATACCTTATAATAAGGCTTATAAGGCTTTGTTTCTTCTTCAAAGGAACAACAATTGAAAAATGGCCTTGATCTGCAGTGTAACACACACTAGGAGATCTCATTTCAGTGAGGGAAACTGTCCCATTGGCAGCAAATGCTACACATCTTGCCTTGGATTTCATGCCTTGATCCAATGTCAAATTGTGAAATTGAATCAATATGGGCTTCCCCATTGTGTTGAGGCTGAGCCTTGTGGTGCTTTTGGAACTTGTATCTGATGCATCATAAACCATAAAACCGACAACAGAAGTGAGCAATGAGTAGCCTGGAAGACTGTAGTAGTGAGATGACCAATTGCCCAAGTCTTGATAGACCAGAGCCAGTCTTTTCACATGAGGCATGGGCCTGGTTCTTGATGGGATGCCAAAACGGCTAAAATTCACAGCACCACTCTTCCACAAGCTCCTGCTTCGAAGCCTGAGGATAGAGACATGGATACCGGATAAACTTGCAGGGACAATAGCCCTGCACAGAGCACCGGTACGAGCCCGGTGCTCTGCAATTGCCTTGAAGGCCAAATCTCTAGTAAACCCATCTAGAGAGTCAGTAGTAGAGTTGCTCAATGTGTAAACACATGAGGAGAAAAGAAAGGTAATCAAGAAAAACCAGATCAAGTTTATACTCATTTTGGGTCCAAATAAGACTATAACCCAGAAGTCAGATTTGCGAAACAATGCAGTTTGAAAAAGGATTATGGTAAAGGGGATTGCAATTTGCCCTTTTGGTGAAAGTGTTTTGTGAAAGTGTGTGAGTGTTTGGTGGTTGTAAGATGATATGTTTCTGCAAAGGTGGTCAGCATGCCAGGTGGGTCCTTGAAGGAAAGGAGTTAGAACACCTTTGCTTCTTGACTTTTGTCAGACTAAACAACAACGGAAGAGTGCACTTTATTAGACTGTGGACTAATTTGGACAGTGAGATCCAGTCCGGATTTGAAGTCAGTTGGATTGGATACCAGCGTTACAGAGCCTACCACAGGAAGATGCAATTCATTGAATATACTTTATGTTGCAACGAATTGATTGTGGATTACTGTATGTGGAAATTAAAAAGACAATAGAATGCGGGTGATAGAAGCGTTGATTACTCTGCCAAATGGTGGCAATATTTTTTAGGTCATGAAAATGGTGGGCAATTTATAAGCTATGGAATGATGAATTGGACCCTGTAATTGATTATGTTAATGATGTTTTTGTAACCCTAGTGTATCGGGATTTTATTGTACGAAGATGTGTGTGCGGATACAATATAAATAGATTCGTTACGTATTGATACCGGCCGAAAAGTATAGAAGAATCTTGTTTTGTCATGCATTTGACTGCAAAAATGCTAAACACTTTATTTTGGTATGCAATGTGTTAGTAATTTGACTTTATAGAGTTCTGAGCCATTAATGAAACATGTGTTATGTGTTTAAAATGTTCTTTTATTTACGTGTAAATTACTCGAAAAGAAAAAGGTCTAAGAGAGTTCGGATTTAGATTCTTTGTTAATTCCTTGTGTAGTAATCTCATACTAATTAATTAAATTACGTCGTTTTACAGTGTACAATGTAGGCGCATGATCATAACCGTTCATTTTTTAAATCACTCTTTAAAGATCAACTCTTCAAAAAATCAATCAAATCAAAAATCGTTTAGTTATGTAATTGCTATTAAACAAAAAGATAGTGAGTTTAACTGTTTCCAAAACCGTATGTTTATTTTATAATAGTTACATGACCAAAAAATTTATAATTTGGTTGATATTTTATAGAGATGATCTTTAAAGGGTAATTTAAAAAATAAACAGTTCCGATTATGAACTTACATTGTAAAACGGAGCAGTTTAATTAATTAGTATGAAATTAACACATAAGGAATTAATAGAGGATCTAAATTAGTTCACGTGGCATTGAAGTGGATACGGAACGAGTAGATTTTAGATTCGAATCCAATGGTTTGGCATCTCTCATTTTAAGATCAAATCTCATTTTAAATCTTATATTTCCCATAAAGTTTTCATAAATTTCAACATTAGTGTAGGTAGAATATGAGATTTTTGATTTAGGGTTTAGTTTATGTTCGGTAGTGTAATAATGCTAATTGTCCTACATTTTTTTTTTTCAACATTTGTATTCCATTTTATGTGTTATTATTTTACTAAATACGGTTTTTTTTTTTTTTTAGTGTCCAATATATAAATGTCATATAAGATAGTATAAAATTGTGGTATAAAAATATGATAAGTGTAGCATTATTATTTATAGTGAATTGTTTGAATAAAATATATAAATATTTGTATAAAATGAAAAAAAAAAAAAAAAAAAAAAAAAGATACTTGAATTCAAATTCAAACATTATATCTAGTTTATTTTATGCATTGTATTTAGTATTTTTATGGGATTTCCTAATTAATGTAGCTTTATTATTAAAATCCAAATACTTGGCATCTAACTCATGATATGTCCTTGTTTGTAAACATAAAAATAAGTTCTTTAAGATAATTTATCCTTATAAGAATATAACGGGAAAAAGTTAACCATCAATGTTATTTAGTCAAAGAGAAATAAATGTTCTTAGCCTAATAATCTAATATCTGGTACTGATCTAGTATTGGATTTGAAATCCAATGCTCAATACTTTGTCATTAAAATTGGATTCCAAATCATCAAATAGATTGGGAATTGTGTTTCAAAACCCAAGCCCTACAACTTGCCTTGTTTCCAGTATGAACAAGTTGAGTCACCCCAGTGGCCCGAAAAAAAAAAAAAATTGAGTCACCCCAAAAGACCACCTAGCAGGCCATCGACCAGACCTAGTAACAATAATATGTTAATCTTGAATAATGAATCACTATTTTACTTGTCATAAATAAATTAGATTCACAAAAGTTTATAGTTGAATAAATAAAGCAAGGCTAAAATACAAATTAATACATTCATGAATTATAGGAGAAATTTTAAGTTGATCCACGAATAAAAAATATATTTTCAATTTATATATTAATTAATAAAAACTTACAATATGACATATTCGTTAAAATAAATTCTTTTCTCACCCACCAAAAATGCCACGTCAATTATGTCTAGCATAACATTTAATATTTTTTTGAACAAAGCTTTTGTGTTATATTATAAGTTTTTGTTAATTAATGTATTAATTTGAAAAAAAAAAAAAGTTGTTAGTACAACTTGAAAGGGTATATTAAACTCTAAAGCCACAAAACAAAAACAATGTGACGGTTTGCCAAACAGTTAAGATTTCTAGTTAGAGAGAGAGCTCTTGAACCGATAGGATTCTTAAAAATCAAACCGAAGCTTTTTTTCATAAGTAGTGATAGATATCTCATATTTTTATACCACAATTTTATTTGACAATTTATATGGTATTTATATATTGAATATTAAAAAATTTAAATAAAAAATTAAAATTAATAAAATAATGACACGTAAGATGATATAAAAATATAATAAATATATTATTAATTTTTTTCCATTTCTAAAAAATTTAGAAAGCCCATTCTCTTATTTTGTTTATTTTCTCTTTATTTGTTTATTTCGATTTGGGAAAAGGGTTTTGGACATGAGGGAAGCGAACGTCGATCTCTTCCATTTGCGGACGATCATGGACTCGAACTCATTCCCTGGTGGGTCGGGCCCATCGCGCTCCGACCAAGACTTCACCTTTGCATTCAATGACATCAATTTCTCCGATCGGGTTTTGAGGATCGAAATCATACCCGATTTGCCCGAACCCAAATCGGACGGTGACGCATGCTCCAGCACCTCTGATTGGGTGCGTAATCGAAAGAGACGAAGGGCGGAGATTAAGAAAGATAGTGGTAAATGTTTGATCTTTTTGTTTTTTTGAATTTTGGGTTGGTTGTTGATGGTCTGATGCATTTGGGTTTTGTTTGTTTGCTGAGAAAATGAGGGAATTGGAAGGAAAGTTTGGGTCTCTAATGTTTTCTTTATGGCTTTGTGAGTGGAAGTGATATACCTCCAGTGGGTGCATGTACATTTGGCTTAATCTAAGTGGATAGAGTTTGGGGTTTGAAAATGGGAAGAATTTTTTAGTTTCTGCACAGCCATATAAGGCATAATTTTATATTTTCTTGTTATTTTTCTCCCTGTAAGGCTGTAACTGATAGGTTTTGTGAATTTGGAGTTTTGTAATTCAAAAAGCTAGACTTTTGCAGGAAGTTTTAGTTTTTTGTTTTCTTTGTGGGGTAAGCAAGTGTATGGTAAAGAAAGCTACATTTATATCACTGTGTAGTTACACGATTATTGACAAGTTCAATTTCAGCTAAGAAGGTCATATTGTTGAAGAATTAGTGGTATGTGATAGCGTGTAGGTTTTGCAATATCTTATTGGTTGATGTATAATACTTACTTTGATGGTTGTCTCTGTTTAACAAGGATTCTTTCTATTTGTAGTTTCTTTTCTTGTCACATTTCTTTAAAATTTTGAGTTTGTAGTTGGCATATATTCTTGCCTTAGCACACCTTTATGCGTACTTTGTTTTCAGAATCATGTGAATTTGCGGGTTACTGATTTGGAGTATAATTGCTTTTTTGCTCTTAGCTGAGGACATTCTTGTCCACCGTGAGGTGCAGGTCTTAAACTGTAACGTGCCAGATACAGAGAATACTGTGGCATTTGAAAATCGAGACGAGGAAGCTGTGGCAATGATGGAGGAGTCACCTTCAGCGTCAGGTGTTGGAATAAATTTAGGTATATTCTTTTGGTCTCTCTCATTGTTAGTTTTTTTTTTTTTTTAATCTAGCATGACGTATGAACTCCCCAATCTGCCTAACTATTGTGTGAATTTTATTGTTTCTACAGAAAGCATACCCTCCTTAGATACAGAGAATATCAAATTTTTGCTTTTTCATTACCACTAGTAGACTGCTTTTGTGTTTTCATATTCAAATATACTTTGTCAACTGTGAAATAACACACATTTATGTATCATCATTGTATATGGATTACTTCTGTGGCTTGTCTTATTTTTTGGTCACCATTGTGTTTCGTATTTTAATATCAAATTATTGTATGGTTGTGGTCTGACGATTCACTAGAATTCTTTTTTTTTTTTGTGATGAAGCTGTGTGTAGTAATGACCCATCCTGGAGCATGGACTGTTCTACAGTAAATAAGGTCAAAACAATACATATCAGTTCTCCAATTTTGGCTGTAAAGAGTCTATTTTTTTATAAGGTGAGGGATCCTGGCCTGGTGATTGCTACTTTTGTTCAGTGTCTATCTCCAGTCGCTCACTTGCTCATTTTGTGTCTCGTATAGTTGTTTTCGAATGGGATGAGAGAGTCGGAGCAACAACAAGTAACTCTAAGAATTCATGCATCTGGTAGTAGCTCCCAAATTGTATTATCAGCTATTTAATATTGTTGATCTATCCTTGTAAACAATTTGGCAACCTATAATTTTACTATTTCTTCAAACAAAGAAAATATTTTAATTTTGTCTAACCTTTTCTAACTAGTACTGTATTTTCTTTCTTGAATGCAACTTCAGAAGAAGCAGCCCTCATGGACCTTCTTAATTTTATGTATAGTAATACTTTGTCCACGAAAACAGCCCCTGCTTTGTTGGATGTCTTCAAGGTTGCTGACAAATTTGAGGTTGCCTCATGCATGAGATATTGCAGTAGGTTATTGCGGTGTATGCCTATGACTTGCGAGTCAGCCTTGCTTTATTTGGACCTTCCATCTAGTGTTTTGATGGCTGATGCAGTTCAGCCACTGACAGATGCAGCAAAACAGTTCCTTGCTGCACGCTACAAAGAGATAACCAAGTGAGCTTCTTTCACACAACTGTAGTCTCTTTTGAATGATTCTTAATGAAGTTTTCAAGTGCTCCTAATCCTTTTCTGTTTTCACCCATTTATGAAGGCTCCTCTTGTTTTGTTTAACAAGTTGTCAGAGGATTTTTATTTTCAGAACATGGCTTTACACCTTTGTTTTTCCTGTTTTCCAATATTAACATTTACTTAGATTGCCTGAATTCTTATAAAGCATTCATTTCCTCCATTTTTCTTGATTAAATGAGTCGGGCTAATTTGATATATTTGTGATATTTATGGCCTGAATTACATATTCAAGAGTACAATTGTTGATTTGCTACATTTCTTATCAGGTTCCAGGATGAAGTGTTGAACTTGCCCCTAGCTGGTATTGAGGCTGTACTGTCTAGTGATGATCTCCAGGTGGCTTCAGAGGATGGTATTTATGATTTTGTGCTAAAGTGGGCTCGGACCCATTACCCAAAACTGGAAGAACGACGAAAAGTCCTTGGTTCACGCCTTGTTCGTCTCATTCGTTTTCCATATATGTCCGGCCGAAAGCTTAGAAAGGTTCTAAGCTGCAGTGACTTTGATCCTGCACTGGCATCAAAGATAGTGCTTGAGGCTTTGTTTTTTAAAGCAGAGGCACCATGCAGGCAACACTCCCTTGCTGTAGAGGATGCTAACTCCACCCATCGCCGCTTTGTGGAGCGGTCTTACAAGTACCGACCAGTCAAACTGTTGGAATTTGAACTACCCTGTCAACAGTGTATTGTGTACCTTGACCTAAAGCGCGAAGAGTGTGCACGATTGTTTCCAGCTGGTCGGGTGTACTCGCAGGCCTTTCACCTTGGTGGGCAGGGATTTTTCTTATCTGCCCATTGCAACATGGACCAACAAAACTCCTTTCATTGCTTTGGGCTGTTTTTGGGGATGCAAGAGAAGGGATCAGTTAGTTTTACAGTTGACTATGAGTTCTCAGCAAGGTCAAAGCCGGGGGAGGAGTATTTGAGTAAATACAAAGGAAATTATACTTTCACCGGAGGGAAGGCTGTTGGGTATCGGAACTTGTTTGGTATACCCTGGACGGCATTCATGGCGGATGACAGCATCTATTTCATAAACTGTGTCCTCCATCTTAGGGCTGAGCTGACCATCAGGCAATGAGTCCCTTTTAGGACTAGTTTTTGGAAGAGCTTTCAAAGCCTTGTCTAACACCCCCTTGTAATTTTTAGATGTTTGGCAGGCTTAGGTACATTGTTTAGATAATCCCCCGGTCAAGTTGATCTCATATGTTTAACTGCCAAGTTCCAAAGAAATGAAAAACGTAGTGTTTAATGAAAAAGTATTTTCTCATTTAGTATTTTGTTCTTTAAAGTTTAAACCATCTTTTCATTTAGTTGTTTTATGTGGTGTGGATCTAAGAAGTTTTGTACTGTGCATGACTGCCTAATCGGACCTGGTGCTTGCATTATGATGACTCTTAATTGAGTGACTTACTGAACCAGAAAACAAAAGTAGAAGATGGTAACCATCCATTTGAATTAAACAGGATGGCCTTTCATGAAAACATTAGGCCTATTAGGGTTTGGTATAAATCTTGATGGACCAGGCCGGTTAGTAATGTACAAAACTATGGGAATCTATGACTCGGTTGAAAATTGAAATAGTTGACATTTTAGACCAAATTTGAACTCGGCCCAATCCAATAAGACAATAACAAAATGGCCTTGAGCTTGGAGTGGATCCAGAGTCATTATTCTTCAGTCTTTCTTGTACAGGTACACCAACTAGGAACTAGGAGGCATACAAAAGTAACAAAACAAACCAAACGATCAAAAACGATGTAACCTTTCTTTTCTTTGCTTTTTCGTTTACTTTATGGTGAAAAGATAACTAGGCAAATCAATCACTGAACAGTATTGTACTTGTGGGGCTATTTGGCACAGTAAAGTAAACCTTGCCATATGTGCTATTTACGAGTCCACCACCTCATAATAGCACGGAATGATGAAATTGTAAATTTCAGATACTATTTCTTGAAGCACAAGCCAAATCAAACAGCAAGTTTGGTTCCTCGTTCGAACATCCGAATTTGGGATATGCTGTTTTAACATTTTGGTGGAATATTGGAATGTATATAATCCATGTACTTGCAAGTAATATATGGAGGATTTTTCTTATTTATTTAAAGTTTTTATTTATTTTTTAGTTTTGGCTCAAAATTATGTGTATATATATAACTAATTTTGATGATAGGAAAATTTTAAAGTTAAATCTTAAATAAGTATGTTAATTGTTCGGAAAAGAAACATTTTTTCTGTCAATTGATCGATCGATACCTGAATCTTTAGTGTAATTTAACATCTAAATATGAGAACCACTATATATATCATATAGTCTCATCAAAATTAAACAAACATATAATTTGTAATTACTATAGCATAAGTTTTTTAAAATGGAATATAACTCATTGAATTATTAGATTCTTGATTCTGATTTAACCTCTAAAAGAAAATAAAGAAGAAGAAGATTATGTTCTTGTTGCTTCCTCACTCCAAGTCTCTAAGTACAAGTTTAATTGTGACACAGGTAACAGGTTGACAAGCTTAAATATTGCTAAATAGGCGAGTACTTAACACCTTTAATTGGGCTTTGTTCATGTGAATAACGAGTGAATCTTTGCTTTCTTAAATCGTCATTAACTAAAATCGATTAGTATTATGCTTAATTAATGGAATATGGGCGCTTTGAACAGCTCAAAGTTAAAATTCTGTCTCCTTTACTTGTTGTTAAACAATTACAAAGTAGCAAACACATTAACGGAATCAACTTGTTTATATTAGGAAAATCTTTGCTTTATTGCCGACCCCGGCATGAGGAATTGAAACCATGCGTACGTAATACCAAAACTTTTATTTATATATATTTTTGGCTTAGGCATTGTAAGAAGCCAAGGAAGGCATCTCAGCATTACACATGAATATCTCTGCCTGTTCAGTCATATCAACAAAGCCAAGCTTTGAAGAGTATTGTGTCTGGCTATAATTTATGAATATGCATTTTCAGGAGGAAAAGGCATCGTGAATATCACTTTCCCTAGCTAACAGGCATTTACTTCTTAAGGGCAAGCCACTATTTCTTATTACAATTGCTACTTTTTCTCCGATGATCTTTTTCTTTTGTTTTATCTTTAACAAAAAAAAAAAAAAGAGTTGATCTCCATATTGATCATTCCTAAGGTTTTAACAGTTAATGTGAATATATAGTACTATAATATTAGGGTTGGTAATCTAGTTGTATTGTGTCATGATTGCATAATTTTGGATTTGTGTGTCTAGTATTAATTCATTTTTGCTCGAATTATTGAATTTATCATGACTAGTTCCGTTTGGCACTGTTTTTTAGAAGCGCTTATAATGAGTAGTGTTTTTACTAGAAGTGCTTATGTTTATAAGCACATACAAATTTTTATAAAAATTTCAAGTACTTCATGCAAAAGCACTTGAAAATGCTTTTTCAAAAAATCACTTAAAAAAACTTTTATAACTCATAAGCATTTTTATTTATTTATACCAAATACAATCAAAAGTGATTTTACTAATCTAAACGCTTTTACCAATTCTAAAAACAGTGTCAAACGAACCTTAAATATTAATCCAACTACTTATTATATTATCAATTATACATTTTGTACTAGCTTGAGTTGACAAAAATATCTTGCAAACTAAAAACTCAAGTTGAAGGTTCATATTTCTAAATGACCTCCTTGTCAATAACTTATACCATCAAAATTTAAATTCAGGGTTTTTAATACAATACCAAATGTTTTTTAACTATTAAAATTATAAACTCTCCTACATTATATTATTTTTACAGGGTGATTCTCGCATTTGCATTTGAATCATTGCATTTGGTCCAAAACGATATCTTATAAAAAAAATTTTATGTCAATCTCATACTGAAGGTTTGCCCTGCCCGGATACGATCCTATGTGCAGGGACGGAGCCACAGCTAGGCCTGAAGTAGCCATGACCCCCCCAACTCTTTTCCTAACTCGCTCTAATATGACACATGTTATGTTATGTTACCTATAAATTTTGTGATTAAGATAATAGTGGCCCACAGCCCACTTCACTTTGAGTTTTAAAATTTTGACCTCTCAAATTATAAATTACGAAAATTTTAAAGTCTTTATAATTGTATAAAATTGACATAAAAAAATTTCTTAAACGATTCCGTTTAAATTAAATGTAAACGTGTGGATAGAGAATTCCTGTGTAACTTTATATAATGATTCTCGAAAGAGCTAGAATCGAGTTTCTTTTTTTCTTTTTTTGGTCGAAATAGAATCGAGTTTGGAGAGAAGGTTATAAGACGAGAAGCAAACACAAGAAAGAGCTAGAATCGAGTTTCGAGAGAGAGAAAACAATCCAAACCGCGAAACCCAAAGCACAAGTAGCTAGTGCAGATCATGAGAAGACAGCGGGCCGGTATGAACATGAATCATTCTGGCAACCCCCATTATATCACTAAAACAATCATATATTTAATTAAAAATTTGCATGACACACAGGTATAACAAAAAAAAAAAAAAAAACAGAAACAAACAGCTGTGGAGGAGGCTACGCATGCATAGAATGGAATTATGGAACAACCCATATGTCCAAATCCATTATATATGTATAGATTAATAATTCACAAAAAAAAATATATGTATAATATTTAATTGGAGTTAACATGTATAATATTTAAATTAGTAAGTAGTAACACATGCAATTGCAGCATATTCATGCAATTGCCTATATATATATATATATAATGTTCTGGAGTTTGTGTTTGCGTTTAAAGCAAATTTAAATAATGATTTTTGAACTTTATTTTAGTATTATTTTGATTAACAAACTTGTTTTATAAATTTTTATAGTCAATAATTTTTTTGTATCCGTATATCATTTAAGTTCATCCTATCAATTTAATTCATTTTGTTGGTTATTTATGTGAACTCATTTTGAAATGTAAAAATGGTAACTCACATTTCTTTTATTTCTCTAATATGATATACGTGATTAAAATTAACAAAAACATATAGATAAATTTATGGAATGAACTCAAGTAATACAAAAGTGAAAGTTCATAGATATAATTCAAAAAATAAGTTCATTGACCTAAGTGATATTGGAAGTAAATTAAGTTTAAGAATCAATAATCTCTCTTGTGTTTATGTAGTCACCTCGTGTAATTAATCTAACAGCTAGTATTAATGATTAATCATTTATATGGTTATAGAAAATTTAGAAAACAAAAGAGAACCTAACACTATCCAATATTTGTTTTAGCACCTATCAATATTCAATTCGACCCTCCCATATGCTCCTAGCTCCAAAGCCTCCAGTGGTAGAGCATTTTTCGCAAAAGTCATGACAAGAGTTCATTTCCGTTTTAATCTTGTGTAAAATGTCTTGCCGCTAATGCATGTTCAATTTCTTTGTAGTGAAAATTAGAAGACCATTATGAGATACGACTATGAATCATAGGGTTAACTATAAAAGCTTTTGTATATTCAGATTTACTTAACATGTATGATATATTTGGGAGCAATTTTATGTATTTGAGATTTACTTTAAAACATCATATGATTCTTATCCAATGAAACGGCGGGGCATGAAGGTTTTCTTCGTCAACAAAGAAAATTATTTTTTATGGCATTTCACTATTTTGCCAAGGGCCGCTGAGGAAAAGATTGTATGTTTTATAAGGCACATAACTTTTGGAATTTTATGATATGGCAAATATAGGGTTTTATTTGGACTCTGATCTGACAATCTTGGTCTTCTAAGGTTGTCTTCCTTTATTTATGGGCATTGTATTGTGATGTGGAGTGTTGCTTAAGTGTTTATAAGGATTTTTTACCTCTTTATTTATTACTACTTAATTTTAAATTGAATGTTTCAATTGTTTGCGTTAAATTATTTAGCTGCACAAAAAGATTATACCAATGAAAAAATCTATCATACAAACATTGCATGTGAATCATGTGATATATAAAAAAAAAAATTACCTATTACAGGTGTATAATATTTATCTCTCTTTTCTATGAAAAATTACATAATAACTGATAAGAGAGATAAAAGACATAATTTTTCACTGCTAAATCTAAATGTATGATATTGGGAGTTTGTACCATATATGGTTGCCATATCCATTACAAAAGATTATCCATGGTAAGATCCAACGGTTGATAATGTATGATCACTATTCTCTCTCTTTCTCGGCTTTTCACAGTTGAAGCAAACTAAAGTCCAGAATAAAAAAGGAATCCAACACTATGTATTCAATTATTGATTGGATTAAGAAAAAAGTAAATAAATAAAATATAATTATTAGGTGTAAGCAATAAAGGGGATTTGATAGAAAGAAAGATGGATGGACAGAGGACAAGAGTGGAGAAAGTAGTGATTGGACGAATGGAAATGAAATGGTAGTAAGAAATGGTGAAAGAAAGAAAGAGGGAAGCTAGGCATGAATGCAGGTGGTAGTGGTACCCTTCCCTCATTTCGTAGCAGCCTTTTTGGTTTGATAAGACACCCATTTCAGCAAATGTTGTGTCTTGTGTGTGTGCCACTCAGAATTCAGAATTCAGAATTCAGAAATCAGAATCTGATGTGATCACAATTATTTTAACGAAAATGCTTTGAGTATCAATTTTATACTCGATATCAATTAAATTAAATGAGTCCATAATCAAGTCTATTAAAAAAAATTAGTACTTAAATGTAAATACCTAAACATTATCCTGATTTTAATTATTAATTTCCACATTTCCATCATATTCCCCTTGGCTCTTGGGTGGTTCCTCATAAGTCATACCACCTCTCCTTCATAATTATCTTGGCTTTGAAAAAATATGTATAATATATAATTAGTTAATTACAATCTATACCCTTCAATTTGAATTGTTTTCACTTTGTATCACAACTTTTAAAACTCTACAATTTATACACTGATAACATTAAGCACATTTTTAATTTATGTTCTCCATCGGCTTGACTTTTTTTTAAGTAATATTTGTTTACGTTATGAAATCAACATTTTCTTATGTGGCAAGCAATAAGCCAATCATTCTGGACATTATTGGACATATTCTATGTCAGATGGCAGATACAATTTAGGCAATAAAGAGGTATAAGAAAACCAAGGTAAATGCTTTGTCAAATACAACATAAGAAAATTAATAATGTTAATTGTCTCATATTTTTTTTCTACATTTTTATCATATTTAATGTGTCATTATTTTACTGGAAGGGTATTTCTTTTTTCTTTTTTAAGTTTTATTTTTTAATTTTTAGTGTCCAATATATGAATGTCATATATGATAATATGAAATTGTGATATAAAAATGTGGTATGTGTAGCATTATTGAGGACAAAATTAAAAAACTAATTTAACTTTATAGTGTACGTTGTAAAATTTTTTAGGTCACTATGTAAAATAAAAAACGAGCTAGACCTAAACGTACAATTTGATTCACTGCCTGAAGCATAATAAAAAGTATTTATATTAAAAAAAAAAAAAAAAAGCATACTGAAAAGTATATGTACATGAAGTGACATAAGTTCAATAATTATTCTCTTACCAATTAATAATTATAAATCATATGATATGAAAAGGTCCTCTCAAATCTCATAATTCATTAGCGTTGTCCTGCCTCGAGTACGTGATCTTAAACTCTCTTATTCTTATGTATAAATAATAAGTAAACTAGCCTTGGCCAAAAAAAAAATAATAATAAGTAAACTAGTAAAGTATTGATAAGATCTTAGCAAAAAAAAGTATTGATGAGATGTTGTCATGTTACTCCATTATTAGGTTCACTAGTCAAATTTCCCAATTAGTATTTATTCACATCAAACCGGCATATAAACTCAAATAATAATAAATAAAAAACTGGCATATAAACTATGGCTTCCATATAGAAAGGAGGTCGTAATTAATAGAATTTGAGAGCTTATTATATATTTTAGAGATAATTAGAATTTGGTTATTTAGAAAAATAATTTCTAGATAGAGATTGAGGATGTTTTAAAATTTATAAATTTTTT
Organism: Dryas octopetala; assembly: GCF_963921425.1. NCBI lineage: Eukaryota > Viridiplantae > Streptophyta > Magnoliopsida > Rosales > Rosaceae > Dryas > Dryas octopetala. The sequence goes on along the minus strand of NC_141374.1, from coordinate 12,321,025 downwards.
TTTAATTCATTATGAAGTTATTTTAATTTATAATAAAATTATTTTAATTTATAATAAAATTTTTTAAATTTATAAAAAAAAAATTTTTAATTCATATAAAGTATTCCACTGATTTGAAGTGTATTTTCTATTTTATCACTATCGGTCTTAATCTAAGAAAGATTCTTAAAATTGACTGAATTTTAAGTCTTTTTATATATTTTTTTTAAAATATATATAGAGAGAGAGAGAGAGAGTTTTTTTTTTAAAATCTGAAAAGGAGAGATCTTCTATATGTTATTTGAATATTGATTCACCAAAAAATAAAATTAAAAGGATACATGGGCAGAATTTCAAGGCCACAACAAAATGTACAAACTTCCACATTAAGCAAGACCTCCCGAATGACTTTCCACATGACGTGGTATATAGGCAAATGCTTAAAGAAGAACACATTTTTTTTTGGGAGCAGAAATGCTATTTTCACGATGAATCCTTTGTTCCTTGTATGTGAATCCTCTGCTAATTCTTTCAGGGTTGGTTTAAAAATAATTTATAGTGCAGACTATTTTTTCCTTACAATTACTGAACTTTAACTTAGGTGTATACTCTAAAGTGTAAATCTTTTCAATAATAATTCTCCTTTTAAAAAAAATAGTAAATTACCAAAAAATTCATTTTAGAGCCTTTTGTACAAAAAAAAATTTACCTAAAAGTTAGAATGATAAATAGGTTAATTTTGTACAAATAAAGTCTATGTTATATTTTTTTTTCATTTGAAAAAAAAAATAATAAGTAAATTATCACTGTGTACTGTCCGACTATGCGGCCGGTAATGATTGCCACTATGCGATAGTAAATTATTGCTATTGCTAAACAGTAACAATTAATAGAGTATTTTTATAATTTAAATAGTTACTGTCTCACTGTAATAATGATTGCTAGTACCAAATAATAACAATTAATATAGTATTTTAGCAATTTAAATAATTACGGTCTCACAATAACAATGATTGTCACCGATAAATAGTAAAAATTAATAAAATATTTTTATAATTTAAATAATTACTAAATCATAATAAGTTAATAACAATAATTATCACCACTAAATAGTAACAATTAATAATTGAGGAATGCTAACTACAGTCGACCGAAGAGTGTACGTGGCACAAACTCTTTTTTCTCTCATTTCTCTCTTCTCCCACGTGACTTTATCTTCTCCCAAGTTTTTCTTCTCTTTTCTCTCATTTCTCTCTCCTCTCCCCGTGACTTTCTCGATCTTTTCTTTCTTTCTCTCTTCTCTCTTTCTCTTATTCCTCGCTTGCGACCTCTCTCTTCAGCATCCGGCCATGGATGGCCATGGAAATCACTGCGTCGTTCCTGCACTAGGACTGACTTGATAACGATTTTTTACAATCGAGCCGGATTGTATACTGGGGTCTTGATCCAAAAAACCCTTAAAAAATTAATAATAATTCAAAACCCATTATTGATATTAGTAATTACCACGACAAACATGTTCCCTACATGTCTTTTCGCCGGCAAATGAAATGATTTACACTATAGTGAACCATATCAATTTGGGATGTACTTGTCTGCTTGATAGGTTTGAGCTTATTTTAGTTGTATATATATAATTTTAAGTGCTTAAGAATATAAAAGTTATGTGTAAGAGCTAAAGAATGGATGCTGGTATTTTTATGATTTTTATTTTATTTTTAACAAGGGTCAACATGTTAGAGTATAAGATCATATATTTTAGTGTATAGAATTATTCTTGATGTTAAATTTTAGGTTTTAACTCTCTAATTTTGCTTAAAATCATGAGAGAATGAAAGTTAAACAATTTATAACAAATAATTATTATCACATAGTGACAATTGTCGAGCATTCGGTGAACAGTGCATTAGCGCTCGGTGGATTCCGTATATTTCATTAAAGTGGACAAAATTAAAATTTACTATAGTACATGGGCTGAGTTATCAGCTTTATTTTTCAAATAAACTTAAAAACCAAAAAACCCTAAATATATACATTTATTATTTAATTAAATAACCTACATTCTACATAGAGAAAGACTACTCAAAAATATATACAATTAATTTGTATAGAACTATAGATGCAATATTAAGATGTGACATTACTGATATGAACATAATTTTGTATAATGTATATTTAATTATGCACAGCTTGATGTAAAATATGATCACTCCAAGATTTATGGTACAAATATTTTATAATATACATAAATTTAAATTAGAGTCCATTAATTATAAGGTACTAATAAAGCAAAATATTAACCAAAACCACTCAATCTATTTTTATTAACTTGCATACACTATTTATCAGCCCAAAATGTAACATGCGGACACCTTCCAAAAGAAACGCATCACAACCAAACCAACTACACAAACAGCCCAAAACTGATCTTCTTCTTTTCTTTGCCAAATCGATATCTTCCTTCAACTTCACCAAATCGACAATTGTTCATCTTCACTCACAAGCATCGTTCTGCAACTGCAAGCTTGCAACTCCAAAAAAACTGCAGTTTCAGTTCACAAACTGCAATTTCAGTTCACTTTGCAGTTTCAGAAACTACAGTTTCACTTGCAGTTAGTAACTGCAACTGCAAGCCTGCAGCTCCAATAAACTGCAGTTTCACTTACACTGCAACTGCAAGCTTGCAACTCAAATAAACTGCAGTTTCAGAAACTGCAGTTAGTAACTGCAACTCCAATAAACTGCAGTTTCAGTTCACTTGTAATGTTCCAGAAATTGCAGTTTCAGAAATTAAGCTTAATCAAGAACCTTCTACTGATAAGAAATCAAAGTAGGAGTCTACGTACCACAAGCTGTGATCATCCCCAATCGAGGAGAAGTCGGAGTGGTCAGAGCAGATCTAGAAGGCTTCGATCAAACTCGGACTAGATCCATTAGAAGGCTTTGATCAAGCACACAGAGAGAGAGAGAGACAGAGAGAGAGAGAGAGAGAGAGAGAGAGAGAGAGAGAGATCTGGAATTTGTGAGATTTGGAAATACAGAGACTCTAAAACAGAGTCAAACAACATACAAACTATACTGGAAAAGAAAAAGATAAATATTAAATATTCTATAAAAAAATAAAAAAATGGAAAAATGGTTATTTAATGTGGGTTAGTAAAGGAGTGGCCAAAAAAAAAAATGTGGGTTAGTAAAGGACAGCTGACCCCCAAAATACGAAAAGTACTTTATTGTTAAGTTTAAACAATATGTATAGTTGGGGGTAAATATAGAAGTTGTCGTGTAGTAATGTAGTAGGAGATAATTAATTCTTTAAATTATATCTTGAGAGGAGAAGAATGATCGAAATCTGTCAACGTCAATGCTCAAAAGTATACGTGTCAATCAGTTAGGGGTTGCAGAGTTGTAGTTATCATGTAAAGACTTAAAAGACCATATGTTATTATGTTCTTACCAAAAAAAACAAAAACCCTAAAGACCAATAATATGTGTGCCACCAAGTCGGACGGATCGATATATAGATTAGTATATATGTAGCATACAAAAAGGCTACTAGGATTTTGTCAAATTAGGTTTGGTATCCATGAAACCCTAACTAGCAAGATATAGGTTTTTAGTGGAATCTCTAGCTACCTAGCTAGGATTTAATAAATCAAGATATATATTTTTCTATATTTAGTTTGACAGTCCACTCCATGTACCAACTTTCTTTGTAAACAAACAACATAGGTTTACGGATGCTTAATAGCCTTAATTAAAGACACTGTTACACCCTTTTCTTCTTAAGAAAAAATAAATTAAAAAGATCTAAAAGTTGCTTATAAAATATTTTTTCTAATTTCTATACCTAATTGCTTTCTATTTCAAAAATAAATTTTTCCTTTGAATTTGACACTCTAATTGAATAGCTCTTTTGTCAATTGCTAAGAAATATGCTCCCCTATCAAATCAATAGGTGCCACATTAACTACATGCTCTACTATTCTTCTAAACAAGGACAAAAGAACTGTTGGGGGCCACCTCTTTTTGCATCATGTTACAGTTATATTGATATTATTTTTAACTTAATTACTTAAATTAAATATAGGGTGAAGACAAGCCCACTAAACACATTCAAATGTGAATTTTATTTAAAAATCCTTCAAATATAATTTAAGGAAATATTTTACTTTAAAATAATAGTTACTTATCTATTATGGGACAATTTGTATTTGATGCATGTTTTCTAACAAGTACTTTTACAAGGTTATTTGCACCTTTGCTGTCAAGTTAGCTTGTTTAATTAATACTCAATCAACTCATTAAAATGCAATGTACGTACGGCATCCTAGTTATAAGGTTAGGAATACAGCACATTATTGAATTAAATAAAAAAATCTAGGGCATATACAAAAGGTAATTAACTAGTGATGAGCTTTTCATGATGCAAGGTAGCTGGGATTGGTAGAAGTGTTTATACATGGCAACATGAAAGGAAGAAAGAATATGAATAACTTCTTTTCATCAATTGTTTAAATACAAGATGTCCAATTAAATATATAATATTAATAAAATACGTGTGGTGTACATGATATCAGCCTTTCTTTTAGCTTATATAAAGCCATTGCCTCCATTTGGAGATCCATGACTTTCTTGGGTTGAGTCGAGCTGAGTTGAGTTGGCACACTCATAGTCATAGCTAGAGTACTCTACTCAACTACTCATAGTAGAAGCTCCCTCAGTCCAACAGCCCCTTTGAAGCTCCCTCAGTAGAAGCTAGCTTCACTGATTTCTCTTGTTTACTATGGAACACTCTCTCCTTTCTCTTGTTTACTATGGAACACACACACACACACACTCTCTCTGTCTATCTCTCTCTATGGAGTTGAGTAGTAGTGGGGTGAGAGCTAGCTAATTAGGGTTATCATGGGAAATGGGCAATCTTGATGATCTTTTATTCAGCGCATGTGAAAATTGCATAGATCTGTGGAAGCATTGAAGCATATATGCATATGTAAATTTGTACCTCTTTATATGTTAATTTTGTACATGCTAATAATTTGAAGTGCGTTAATGATGAAAAGTAGTAGTAGTGGTGAGGTGGTGAAGAGAGCTTTCTTCAGTCCACTCATGGGTAGCAGTAGGATTTAATTAGCTGCCGACTCATTCATCCAAATACTGGGTTCATAGCTTGGAGAGGACACCCAGTAAATGTGTGAATGAAGCGGGAGACAAATTGGATCTTAAGCTTCCTGTACTTGGACTGAAGGGAGCTCCCTCAATTAAATATTCTTCTTTAATTATTTATTTTCCAAATTTTATTTATTTCTGTTCCATATTTTAATTTGTATATGATTATATATTCCATGGAAGATATATTCAGCTGATGAGTAGTAGAGCACCAATATTACTTATACTTTAAAGCTGGGCTAATCAGGTGATGACCTTGAACTTATCCACTTAATTATTAAGGATGTTTAGCTTAGCCGGCCATATCTAGATTAGCTTACTTTTTCTTATATTTATCTTGTCGGCTAACCTCTACAAAGGAGCTATATCTATATATATAATTACTGTCTTATATAAATTAATTAAGTTAGCTAGGCACATATGTATCTACTATCTGTATATCTCTTGTTGCTTAGCTTAGCTTTTGTGCATACAATAATCATTGCCTGCAGTTTCAAGTAGGGTTGAGCTATATATGCAAAAAGCTGAAAAGTCTGATTTGATTGATATACTAGCAGCACTTAGTAATTTGCTTGGTGCTTGGTAGGTGTGTGTGAAGTGTGTATATCCAGTAATATCTGTGAATATATTGTTTTGCAGTAGGGTTTTGTCAAGTTGCTAATCATGTACAGTTAGGGGATAATAAAGCATATATATATTAAAGGCAACGCTAGAGAAATTGAAGAAGCGCGCCTACAAGCTTTCTCAGGCGGTCACACGCTTCACAACATTAGCTTCTTGGTTCTTGCTCTCCCACAGCAACAAGTTCCCAGGACATGTGGCTCTGCTAGCTAGCTAGCTCAATTACCAAAACATCCTCGCATATATATGTAAATGTTTCAGCCAAATTGAACCAGAAATTATATGGTTTTAATTAAATATTGTTCCATTTAATTCTTGGCGGTTTTGTGTATTGTATATGTATCTATATTTATTTGTAACCTTTAAGGTCGGTGTAAATATACGTATTTTACAGTACTAGCTACTGTTCTCTCTGTCTGGAATGTGAGATTGACCTTTGATTTGTAGCAGTGTAATGTTACTGCATGTGGTAGTATTTGATTCATGTAACAGCACCAAATACTCAAATGAAGAAAGTAAAGAGACCCAATTACTTAACAATCCTACATGGCTACATGTTTCTCATAATAATTATAATAATATTATTAACTAATCACGTGATCAACACTAACTAGTCCTATAATCAGCCCTCGTTCCCCTCACAATGATTGGTCGGTGGCGATTATTGTTGCCATTATTTCTGATGTATTACTAAATCATAATGTACAAAAATCACATATATTTGCTAATTTTTACCGTCTTATAACTTATAAGTTATAACTTATAACTAAGTGAATTTGATAATTTCCAATATATGAACTTCAAATTCAAAGTCCAAAGGTTGGGTCTTAATTTCATAATAGTGCAAACCAGCAGGGCCTGGCACTAGGTATGCCAAGAAGTGACAGGAACTGCATACCTCACCTGCCCTTATTATACTCACCTTCCCAAAAACGAATCTCAGAATTGAAAATACACATCCAAGTCCCAACCACGTACACTACCACAGTCCACAGAGGTTTCTAGCTAAGCTAATTTATACAAGTACAAGACTTGTCTTCATTTTTGTTTTTGTTTCTGCTAATTTTTTTATATATTTTTTTTAATATTTTTATGGTGTTTAGTTTCATACCTCTCTAAGCATACAAACAGTATACCAGTTTTGGATACAAACTTTACCCGTATCTCTCTTTCCCACTTTTCCAAAATCCAACGGTTCTTTCTCGTGCTTTGATTGATTATTGCACCATCTTTAACAAACATGAGTGACATTGTTTTTTGTCACCATTGGTATGTAAATATTTGATAGATCGAGTTATGGGCAATTTTCCACGTGTCCATTTCCCACTGATATATACTGTCTCCAAAGGGATTCAATTTAGTGCTTCATAGTTGGAATTGGCGTGGACGAATTAATCTTGCATAATATGCCTTAAGTTATTTAATTAACTAATACCAAGTATTGTAAAGTACAATCTTCCTTTATTCTCTGGGTCCTGGATGTTCCAACCCATTTGGAAAGGTTTAGTGTTGGTGAACTGGATTTATTTCTTAATCACCATTTCTTGCCCCAGCATCTCTTAAGATTTGCAAGCAATCATTTTGGAAAACAATGAGATAGTGATTGATGCTTTTGTCTTTGTTACGAACATGATGGGATGGATGGCCATTATATAGGGAAAAATTAATTTTTAGTTCTTGTATTTTACTTTGTAATCAATTTTAATTTTTGTGTTTTTTAAATTATAAATTTGGTCTATGTGTTTATGTTTGCAAGCAATTTAGTCGACCACTAACAAAATCATTCCTCTATTCCCTTCCACCACCGACAACAACACACCACCACCATCCTCACCCTCCCTCCATTCCTCTCTAACCCATCAGTTTTTTTTTTTCTCTCTTTTTCTATTGGGCATAATAGGTGAAATTCACCACAAATCCGTCGCCACAATTGTTAGTGGTGGACTAAAATTGCTTGCAAATATAAACACAAAGACCAAATTAATAATTTTAAAAACACAATAACTAAAATTGATTGCAAAATAAAAAACATGGACTAAAAATGTATTTTTTCCCCGTTAAATATGTATGATGATTGATGAGGACTATGAATACACACCACATCCAGCTCAAGATTTCATTATAAAACTTGCTAGAAAAGATACACACATGCAACTCAAAAATCAATATAATGAATGCATGTATTATGTGTATATATAGCTTTGTTAACTTGTTTTTTCTTTGATTAGTCTGCAAATATTAGATCTTAACAAATAGTTTAGTCAGCAGCTTTGGATGGAATCAAATCTAGTCAGCATTAGTTTTCAAATCTAGCAAGGCTGATTAGGATCTTGTTAGAATTAATTAATATATAGTCTGGACTCTGGATGTAGTTAATCAAGAGCTAGATGTGTTTTAATTATGGGTAGCAAGAGCTAGCTAGCCTCTCATTGTATTCTGATTAGTCAAGCATAATGAAATCTTCATTCAGTTCTCTCTATTATTCTCTTGCCTTTAGTTCTTTACGTTTTTCTTTCATATCTTTCATGGTATCAAATTAAAGCCACATATATGTATGGACCAACATGCTTTCCAATAGCTTTCTTGATCTTTGCTCCCAAGAACATAAATACAAATATACAATCATTCATGTACGTACACATGTAAACTAAATTAATGGATTTTCATTGGAATACAATGCCTTCATTAATTTGGAACTTCAATGAATCAATATACATACGAGAACAACATCAAAGCCTTTGGAACTTGAAGAAGACCTTCATGTGATGCTTCTTGCTAAAGATCAATTCTCAATGGATTACCAACATACAAAGCCAAATTCAACCCTTTCTCTCAATGCTATGACAAAAACTCAGAACAAGACCAATATTGATTCAACTAATTGAGGTTATTTTTAACTGAAGGAAGAGGTAGACTACAAGAAATCTGTAACGGATGTATACAACAATGGGACTGCAAAACCAATAAACGACTATGAACCCACAATTCTGATTGTCGTATTCAAACATTGGTTAAGAGACCGACAAATAAGACAAATCAAACCATGGAACAGGGATGTCGTTTGTGGCTTATAAACGAGAAAAAAAAAAGACATAAATTTAATTTAGACACATAACTATATATGCCATTTCAACGGGGTCCATGAATTTTAAAATATTTCAAATATACACCTGATTTATTATTTAAATTGAAAAATGGACTTCCGTCCATCGATTTGTTAAGAGATCAGTTAAATGTCAGTTTGACTTTTGCTGATGGGGATTAATTGGCGATGTGACGCCAACTCAGCGCACCATTCCCGCTAAATGAGCGACATATGTTCACCTGACACGAGCGCACACACCCATCACCTTTTTTCCACTCGTCGAACGCTCTCCTGACCATTTAGACTCTCAAAAACATCACGCTTTCCCCCAAATTCGAATATAAATCTCTCACCTGTGTTCGACGAGCGAGAAAGAGATGATGAGTTTGTGGGCCCGTGTCAGGGGTTAGGTGGACAAGTGTCACCGTATCGCTCATTTGGCGAGAAATGTTTGCTGAGATTGTGCCACGTTGCCAAGTAATCCCGGTCAGAAAAAGCCAAGTTGACATTCAACTGATCTCTCAACGAATTAATGGACGGAAGTTCATTTATCAATTTAAATAGTAGATCGGGTGTATATTTGAAACATTTTAAAGTTCGTGCACCCTGTTGAAATGACATATATAGTTACGTGTCTAAATTGAATTTATGCCAAAAAAAAAAGGAGAAAGATTCTAGTTAACTTCATGTTTAAGACAAAATTAACCTACATTATGTAAATAATGCGTGGGGGCTTAAAACTTTAAAAGAAGATAAGGTTCTCCTTCTCCTTCCTTGTTTTGACTTGCATGAATTCATCACATAGGCCCTGTGAAGATAGGGTCAAGCTGAAGTAGGGAGGTCTAGTATGGAAGCAAAAGTGTTGGAGATATATGAAGTTGGGCCCTGTGAAGATGCATACAGAATGGGCTTCCTGATAGGCCAGAGGTTCTCAAACAAGATAAGGAGCAGGTTGGCCACAGACCTCATTCTTCAACACCAACTCCTCCCATTTGCTCAAACCCCAGAGTCACAGCCACTTATCCAATCCCTCACTGATAATAACCAGAGGAAGTTCCCAAGATATTGGGATGAGCTGATAGGGACTGCAGAAGGAAGTGGCGTCCCAGTTCTTGATGTAACGATTGTTAGCTTCATCTACATTATTAACTTTTGTGATGAATGATGATAGCTTAAGTTTTTGAGGTTCAATTATTACTTGCAGGATGAGAGTCCACTTATTAGCTTCATTTACATTTTTAACCCCCTTCTCTAGTAGCTTAATTAAGTTTTCGGGATTGGTGGTTGCCTAACAATAAAGGGTAATAAATATGTCATTCCATTTGTCACATTCTAGTTGTTTAATTATGTGCAGATAATACTAATCAACTTCAGGAAGGAGATTCTTGCTTTTCTTCCAAAGACAGTGATAAATCCCAATATAGATGATACCCCGGATGACTGCTCTGATGTTCTTGTTGTTAGTAAATCCATGGCAATTGTGGCACACAATGAGGATGCAAATGTTGCTCTGGTTGGCCACACGTACGTATGCTCGCTTGCATTTCATTTCTTATAAACTCAGAAGAGCTATTCATCCAAAAAAACAAAGGGAATTAATTACATTAGTAAAAACTAATGAGATTTTTTAAATCAATTGTAGCAAGTCACGTTTTAATGACTGTTTTGCAGCTATTTGATAAAGGGAACTCTACCAAATGGACTATCATTCATTGCTTATACGTATGCAGGAGAGCTCCCTAGCTGTGCATTTGGGCTCAACAGTCATGGACTGGTATTTTTTTCTTCAATGCAGTGCTTGATGATTCTCCATCAAGTATGCATATAGAACCCCCTAAAACCAGAGTTCTGATACCATATTAAACAACCACTAAACCCCAAAAATTAAACTGTTAAGGAGCGCACCAATTAACAGTAAATAAATCAAATGACAGAAACAATTTAGGGGATGAAGCTGAATCTGATAGAATATTTGATCAGATTCTTGCATGTCATTGAGTTGGAATGATATAGCTCCAAACATCAGTTAAACCAAATTTGTTATAAGAGTTTTCCAATACATAACCTGCAGGCTTTTACGCTGAATTCAGTACCCCCATCTGAAAATGAGATTGTTGCTGGAGGCATTGGGCGGAATTTTATTTCACGAGACCTCCTTGAAGCAGCAAGCATTGATGATGCATTATGTGTAAGATCCTGTAATCTCAGTTTTTTAAATATCCGAGTTTGGTTGATTATTGATGGCTTTAATAGCATGAATTGCATCTTCAGAGAATTGAATCATCCCAAGTTTCTGTGGGACATAGTTACAATCTGATCGAGACAAGGACACGTAGAATTTTGAATGTAGAAACTGCATCAAGAAACCGGGTTTCGGTTTATGAGGTTGGAGCGATACCATTCTTCCATGCAAACATGTATCTCCATCTCCAGGTTAATCAGGTAAAGTTATTTAGTCTTAAGAACACTGCATGAAGCTATGGTGTGAATCTCATCTCATTTACATGGATTGGTGGTGCAATGCAGTAGACAAAGTTTCAAACTGATAGTTCCAATAAGACAAATAGGTATCTTCAATTTCTACAAAGTTAAAATCATGGGTTTTCTGTGAAGGTACAAGATGAGAACTCAGAAACAAGGCAAAGAAAAGCAGCTGTGCTACCCAAAAGATCAAAAAAAGACTTCCTGTCACTTCTAGGAGATACAGATGACCCAAAATACCCCATCTACATGATAGGTGATTTAGAAAATAAACTAAACCTTTTCCCCTCTACAAAACTGTCTGCTATGTTTCCCGGTAACACTGTTTGTTGTGTTTCCAGGCCCAACGCTTTACACACTATGCACAGCTCTGATAGACATGGATGAACAAACACTGTCAATTATTGAAGGCAACCCAAGAAAAGGAGAAATCTCTCACATCTTCTCTATGTGTTCAGAAGATTTCAAGATGCCATAACAAAAGCTCCAAGCAACCCACTTCATCTAGTTGCCCATCAAGCTGGTTCACAGAGGCCTAACATGTGCCCATCAATACAGCGCATGGCAGCAACCTGGTCACAATCAACATTGTTACACCTTTGCATCCACCATAGCAGTAATAGAAATATAAGTTGCATGAAAGCTGTTCTTAGAAATTTAGTCATCACCTTCCCATGGATTTCATATTTGATAGGACCATCTAGTTCAGCTCCTAATGCCATTAGTTTTGTCATTGCTTGATTAATGTCTCTCACTGTGAAAGACATAAGTGAAGAGTGTCCCTTCTGCATGACATGGTCACTGTAAAAAAACTGGATTAGCATCTGGCATTTTCAATTAGAGGCAAACCCCAAATAATAATTATTACTAAATTAAGAAATAAAAAACATATCCTTTTTTTATTGACACCATGTTCATAGGACCAAACCCAATAACCAATGCCTTAAAAGTTTTGTGTTACTCAGAAAAGTAGAATGTGGGTCTTTTTAATTGTGTAAACAGCTTTCGTAGACATATAATCAAACACATGATATGCATTGAGCATTCAGTCTCGGATAAAGAGAATTACTTGGGGGATTGCATGAGGGCCAGTTTGAGTGGGCCGGACTGAAGCTCGGCCCACCGAAGAGTACAGACATCGACGGTGAAGTCCAAGCCTTCTGAGTAGAACCGAGCAGCTTTTGGCACGTCCTTGTGCAGCTGCAGTATCCACCTAAACGACGCCGCTGCCATTTCTATCTCTCTCTAGTTGTTTGTGCTGGGCTGCTGCCAGTAGCAAAGCTATTTTGATAAATTTTTTTTTTTGGTCTGATAAATTAACATTTGGGATATAATAAATATTCTTTGTTTCATTTTCTACACATTTTATAGTTATGAGATTTTTAAATCATATGCAATCTTATCTTAATTCAATAATTTACCATTATTTTAGTTTGTTAATTTTTTGAAATTAATTCAGACTTATATATTTATTATTTTACCATATTGATTGGCAAAGCTGAATGAACTATAGTCAGCTACTTAGCCAATTTAAAGCCAACGATTTGGTCAGTGGCATCAAGTTTCCCTTTGTCGGAGTTGTTATGAGCTTATCTCATGAACAATAGTTAATTAATCAAACCAAAAATTAGCCAATTTAACATACAATGTCATATCAATATATCACAAACCATGAATAACACTTGAATCCCGTTATACAAACAAGAAAATGATATTTTTTGATTCAACACTAGACTCCCACTTGTCCATTGTATGCACCCCCTTATAGGAGTTGGCCATGAATCATGATGGAATTAAAGCTAGTGTGAATGTGAACCCAATATCTTTAAAATGACAAAAAAAGATGGAGAGACCTAGTTTAAATGTGGATTTTAACAAATATAAGTGGAACCTCAGTCCTCAGATGTACCCAGAAATGACAACCCAAAATTGTTGTTGGTCTCCAACTCTTTATAGTTTGTGTAGGCTTATGTAACATTGCAACATTACACTCATATACAGACTTCTCTTTTTAAGAATTACCAGAGTGAAAACTCTAGGGAATATTTCATATTCAGAGAGTGCCATGGCAATATTCACAACAAGAAAATCCCAACCAGCAGGTGATGCAGGATCAGCATACCCATTTAACCTAATGGGAACATTTCAGAGAGTTAAAACCAACATGTCCCAAGAAGGTTAAGAGGTGCCTTTGGAAGCCTTTGACCGTGACCGTTGTCCCTTGACTCCCTTCGACCTTGCTTCAAGAAGCTTTGCCTTCAAGGTGTTCTCCTTTGCCCGTGGAGGGAACTTAGAAGATGACTCGGATATGTCATGAGCTGGGGACGTGAGTTTTGCCATCCACTGTCTAACCGGACTTGGCTGATTCCTCCATCCGGTATTACTGCAGGAAGCCTCATTGTATTTATTTTCAGAATGTATATGCACACCATCTGACATCAAAAGTTGACTTCTTATATGGCTTTCAGCCATGTAATTCGAGCCAAGGGTTTCATCTTGTTTATTTCCTTTCTTATATGTTTCATCTTCCGTGGCTTCACAATGTTCGGATTTTTGGGATATGCTTATTTCAGTTGCCTTCCCTTCTTCAGTTATCCCCTGCTCTGTATTGTCTATCTGGGACTTCTTATTTTCACCACATGACATGGCCCAAGCCATCTGTTCTTCAAACTTAACTTGCAAGCTGGAGGGAGTTCGGCTTCTAACCCTTTCAGAAGAAGCAGGTTTTTTCTTTGAGGGGTCTGATTTCACTTTTTCATCAATTTGATTATCCACAGCTTCATCCCCATGCAATTTGAAGTCATTGTTGTTTGGTTTATTAAGCTCAAAACAATGTGAATCACTGCCTAAAGAATCTTCTTCGTCACCCACGTCTTGAGGCGCACTCACAACCTCATTCAGAGGGACAGATTCCAGTGAATTCCTACGATCCCTTGGCAACAGATTTTCAGTATTCTTAAGAGTGTTCGTATGTTTAGCTCGAAGGAAAGTCTCAATTTCAAGGCTTAATTTGTCCACCATTGAGTTCTTTTCTGGAACACCACACTTGGCTTCTTCTAGCTGCATTTGCATCCGTTCATCCAGCCATGATTCAGATACATGGAGAATCAATCGATCACGATCAGATCTTCCAGTCCAATCCTTGTCAGATTTCTGTTTCAAAGAATGCACCTCTTGTTCATATTCTTTTATTCCTTTGGCAAATTCATCGCATAGGCCTTCCAACAACTTTCTCGATTTTCTCTCTCTTTCAAGCTCTTTCAGAGAATTGGAATGAGAAGATTTCACCTCAGAAAGCTCCCGCGCTAACTTCCTGTGCAGGCTTTCTGATCGTTTTCTTAACTTCCTCTCATCTTCTAGCTCATCCCTCATAGACTGAACTGCAGCATGGATTCGATCTTGTTCTTTGCTCTTCCTAACTAGTTTATCTTCTGCAATTTGCTTCATCAAATCATCTAGCTCACGTCGATCAGCTTGCCTAATCCGAAGCAACTCTTTGATCTTGACACGGGCATGATCCAACTCTGATTTCAATGCTTTTATCAATGCTATATTGGATGTATGCTGTTCCTCCAAGCTCCAAATCCGGTTCAAGACTTTTAGCAGTTCTGTAGATGTTTTAAGGTTATAATGTGATTCACCAATCCTTCCCCCCTTAAAGTCTAAAGAACTGGTAGGAGTGACTGCAGGGTTATAAGGCGCTACCTGAAAAGAAAGGCAATGAAACTATGCAAAAGGTTCGATAGCATGGAAAGATTTGTTATACGGGGCAGTGGACAACAAAATTTGTAAATGAGCCTAAGACTGCAGCTTAATAAGAAAGCACATGCTTCACACATGATATCAGGGGTTCCATCATAGTACAAACTTTATAGACAAATGATTGATAGAAAATACATGTGTTATGGTTTGCTCATGATAATCGTGAGTGGCTATTAGTCTATAACACAATGCCCATCAGCCATAATAACAGCTTGTGCTTACATAATATTGTGTTTCTCGACCAACACAAGACTAGGATGCAATTTCTTAAAATTTCAGGAAAATAATAGAACTATTGTCTTCCATGTAGTATTTGAGGGCACAAATTAGTCCGTTTGGTCCCATGCCTTATCAGTTTGTATGAGTCAAATAAATTTCTGCCTTATTTCTACTCAAATGAAATTCTGTAGCAGTATCATTTCCAGAAAAACCATTTCTTTTTCTTGTGTAGCAGTAATCATTTTGTAATCATTTTTGCTAGTGTTCTCAATTTATATCTCCTTTAAAATAAAGGACAAAAAAGCATTTGACTAAGTGGAAACTGATGCTTACCTCCATGGAACTACCATAGCTTGCAGGAGATACGGGCTGCAAGAAGTGATTGTTCCTTTCAATTGATCGATGATGCTGCATCAATGATGCAGCAATATGCCTCCTTAAACTGCTTGCACTTTCTGGCTGGCATAGGTAATCAGAGAAAAATCAGTTTCATAGGAGATATTTTCCAACTAGGCAACTCCAGAACCCATTGTTTCAGAAGATGGATCACACATGAAGGTATTGCAGCCTCAATAATATCTATGCACAGTG
This sequence comes from Dryas octopetala, assembly GCF_963921425.1. NCBI lineage: Eukaryota > Viridiplantae > Streptophyta > Magnoliopsida > Rosales > Rosaceae > Dryas > Dryas octopetala. The sequence goes on along the minus strand of NC_141374.1, from coordinate 12,305,118 downwards.
TTCAATGGATTTAGTTGATCATTTGCAGAGATATAGTTTAAATGTAATGCTCACAGCTCCCTAAACACCTCTCAATTCTCATTGTCAGCAGTGTCTACCAAGTGCATACTTCTTTATATAACGTCTAGTTAATTGTGTTTAGTATTAAAGAAGAAAAGGCGGCACAATCAAAGCTCCAGAAGTCCTATGGTAGTTTTGAACACATTCAAGGGGTTGAAGTAATTAGAAGTACAAGGCATGAGAGTTAGCAAAAACCATGTGGTCCTAAAATATAGGAGTTCCCCACCAAACAAAAATGGAAATTTTAACAATGCAACTTAAAATGGAACCCTTTGCTTCTTGGCAATTTGTGATAACTGATAAGAATGAGTTCCCAGAAAACAGAAAGAGCAACAATATATAGCATCTACCCAGTAATGGTGGTGACTGAGTGAGGGAAAAAAGGAGCCTCTTGCAGATTTCATGCTATATAAACGAACTAATCTATAAATGATAACAGTCCACTGAAGCACTAAGCTTAGAGCAAGTAAACAAGTGCTTGAAATTACATCTCTTTGGGAATAAATAAAGGAAGAAAAGATGAATAAATATTAACCAACTATATCTCACATACCCCTGAAAGCTCCATAAATCTCAAAGAAACATCCATAAACTAACAAGAGCAGAAAATAGACAGGATGTACCCATCAACATAAATACATTCATTTACATGATCTTGCCTCTTTAAAATATAGGGTAAAACAAATAACAACAACTCAACAAGAAACAAATACAGAACAAAAAAACAAACCCACTTTCACAACCAATCAGATAAAAAGGAACAAAATTGCACAACCCCAAAAAGCCAATCAAAGAGCACCAAAATCTCCAAAAAAACAAAAAATTCAGAAGTGTACCTGGTCAGGAGAACTGGGACAATTATCACCCAAAAAGTTAGAGAGGTCAAGACCCTTGTCCTTGTTGAGGTGGTGGTGGAGGTGGCGCTGCCTAGGGGGTGGACCAGCAGCAGCAGCACCACCATTATTGTGAGGAGCCCTGTGCATATTTGAGAGGGGGAGGTAGTGCTGAAACTCCCAAAGAGCAGCAGCTAGTTTTCTAGCTGAGACAGAGGTGGTGGTGGTGGTAGTGGAAGTAGTAGTTATGGTAAAGTGAGGGTCTTTAATGATGGGTTCATGGCCAAAAGGGCAAGGTCTCCATGAGGACACCACTGGAGTAGTTGGGCCACCTGTGCTTTTGCCGACTCTCCTCAACTTTTCTCCCAAATTTTCCTCCTTTTCTGCTCCCCCTCCCCCACTTTCTTCTCCTTCCCTTTTCATCTCTCTCTCTCTAGGCTTCGCTTTCCCCAATGGGCCTTTCTCTCTCATCTCTCTTCTTTGTAATAAAAATATTCTCTTTTTTGGGTTTGGAACTACAGCTGCACACAGTGATGTTTGTAAAATGTTCAGAATGTCTGTGTGGTTTTTGAATTTTGATAAGAACAAATGAACAATACTTGGGCTCCATTTATTGATAAAGGAGCTTCAATCCCATGTCACATAAGCATGTCATTTTTTTTTTCATTTTAAATAAACAAAAAATTAACTCATATAATTGAATGAAAATACTAAAAAGAATTTGAGAAGGGAACCTAGTATTGTTATTATGTTAATTTTATGGGTTTACTAAGAGCGATTAGTGTGCATACACCATAATATATGCATCCAGATTTAATAACTTAAAATATATATTTAAATTATACAATAACTGAATTTGTTGGATTTAATTATAAAAAATGGGTCTGTGTCACATATGACGTGGGCATGTTAGCATTTTCCATGTGTATTTCTCCTCCACCAAAGTCAAGTAGATCTGTGTTCTCTCATGACCAAAAAGTTCATTGAAACTTGAAAGTGGTTGTAGAACCTGTTGATCGAGGGCCTGAGTGCCTGAGGCTGTTGAGCATTTAGTGAAGAGTGAAGACACCCGCTTTGATTGTACGGATTTGTGAAAGGAGTTGTTGTCGACTTATCTCTAAATAATAAAATCTCAATTTGTCCTCATGCTCTTTAAAATTAGTATTCTATATTTCAAAATATTCATAACAAAGTGGAAAAGAGGTTATGGAGGAATGAGAACAACATTACACTAAAATAATTTTAGGAGAAAAGTACATATGCAATAATTAGATTTGACAAAAGAAAATGCTTATACCAATTTTGTGCATGATTTATACAAGATTTACAACTCAAATTCTTGCTAACAAAATACTTAAATATTTTCTTTTTGGGATATGACTCTCCCTCCAGTCCTCCACATCTTAATGGTTGGTTCCTCTTCATAGGCCAACAGAGGACATTTTTGAAAAGTTAACAATACAGGTCATATAACCACATTTTTTATTTCTAAATATCAAATGGATTCGCTTTTATAGTTTTATGATTTTATCCTAGTAAATATAAAAATCGTTTACCATTAAACGTGGATGCATGGTATACAGTGATATTATACTTGGTTACACTAGTAGTTACTGACCCTCATTCTTTTTGGTTAAATGGGTCTTGATAACTGTTGCTATCTTTTTTTGTTTTTCTTTTTCATTCTGTGTCTGAAAACACAAGCTTGTAGAGCATCGATCTGCAGCAAATTAAGTGTGAACATTCTGCAGATCAACAGTAAAAAAAGGTCCAATCGATTTCTCATGGTGCAGAGTGGCATGCAGAGACAAGATATGTTGCGTACATACATTAATATTATGGTCATGCATGCATGCCATGTCATTCCGTGGCGTGTTGGAGTAGGTTTCACTAGCTTTAAAGTACACCTACATACCCTATGAACTAGATCGAATTCAGGCTTGATTTGACTGCTTTCTCTCTACTTATTTATTCTGGCTTCTACAAGCAAGTTTAAATTCAAAGGGGACTCAATTAATTCTCGTCGACATAACATGATGATGGAAATGGGTCCACGAGTTTGATGCTGATTTGCATACACAAAACTTAGAGATGCAACGAGTGTATCTCACAAACATCTCATTACATATTAGGTGTATATTATACATCTATTACATGCAAATTTTAAAAAAATAAAATAAAATTCGGGCACAATTTTTAATACCTCCAAATTACATTGAAATGATTCTTGAATCTTGACTTAATTATTTAGGTTTAACATGAATAAAGATAAGTTCAATAAATATACCTATTTGCATATAAAATTTTATTTTGATGCACTTTAAGAAAATATCTTGCTTAAGAGGATGATACAGTTACTATGGGCTTTAGAATCGCTCAGCTCACTTAGTCCACTAAAACGCAATCAACTGAAGCCCTTTTGGTTGTTTCTGCGTAATTTTTGGGCTGGTCCCGGACTCTGGTCTTGGGCCGCAAATCGTTGCATTTTTCTTCTATCGATGCATCTTTACTTAGCTAACAAAAAGAACAACGCCAAATCATTTTTCTTTTTCTATGATGAGTTGTAGACTTGTAGTGGCCTTACTTGATAGTTGATGTATAATTGTACGAAAAAATGCTATTCACTTTCCTCAATTTACCTTCTTTATCAATTTTATTTTTTATTATTCTTATTCTATAGTGTAAATTTATGATCGAAATCGTTTATTTTTTAAAATTTAACTATAAAAATTATCTCTGCAAAAAATCAACTAAATCTAAAATTATTTGATTATATAACTATGATAAAATAAACATACGATTTTAGTAACAATTTGATTCACTGTTTGTTTATTTGATAACGATTATATAACTAAACGATTTCTAGTTTAATTAATTTTTTACAGAGATAATATGCAAATAATTATCTAAAAAATAAACTATAATGATCATAAAAATACACTGTATATGTACTTTATCATGTAATATTTTCATTTAATTAAAGTTACATGTAAGTCTTTATTGTTCCCTATCAAAAACCAGAAAAAAGAAAAGAGACCCAAACTCCTATAAATAAAATTGGACTAGTTAGTTCTTGGGATTAAGACTAGGATATGTCTAGAATTATTCTCTCTAAAAAAATCAAAAAAGCTGCGCTTATTTACACTAGATGTGACTCTTATGGAATAGGACTATAGGAGCGATTTGATTCGAAGAGACGGATTTCACAATTAATTACCATTTTCAGGTTATACAAACTAATGACGATCATCTGTCTCAAGACTGTGCCCACCTTCTGTGTTGGCGCAGAACAGTAATGGCGCATTTAAATGCAGGAAACACCTTTGTTGTTATAGCACTCATCATGAAAATCCATAAATAGTATAGTATTTTCCACGTACATTCTGTCACTTGTGTGTGTGTTAGTGTGTATATATATAGGCATGACTAGTTTTTCAATAATTGTATTATTGCAAAAGTGATGATTAAGCCGTGTTTAATGATGGCACCAAGTGCACCACATGCACCGTGTTAAGCGCGGGCAAACAAGGCTAAAGGCTTCAATGTCTTCAGTTCACACTAGATGACTAGAATAAGTATTATTTTATGCTTTCAACGCTCTTTCTCCGACTTTACGTACTTTGATCATCAGACTATGCATGATGAGAGTAAAGAAAGCAAGGCATATATGGAAAAGAGTTGGCTAATTGAAATTTAACCCACATCTTCAGACAGATTAATAATAATTAATGTTCACATATACATTAACAATCTTCACATGTTGGATGTCAACATTTATCTTGGTTTACTATAATACTCAAACATTCGAACATTCTTACGAGAATGTTTTCTTGTCGTCTTGTCATATTATCAATTTAGACTATACATTCAATTATAAATTCACCTAATTAATAATATAAAATTATAAATTTTACAAGATAATGTTGCTTAATTTATATATACATACAAATATATTGACATACAAATAAAAATGATCTCTTAAGTGGTTAACCCCAATGTAGATAATCATGCCCATTGGGTTATAATTTTGCACAATTTTACCTGATGGGATTGAACAACAACTTTAGTTTGTCAATTTTCTTAGTCATTCTCGACAGGATTATTTACTTTGGGTGTAAATTTTTGTTTGAACTCTCATATTTAGGGTGGTAACTCAAGAGAGCTAAAACTTACCATAAAAAACGTAGACAAGAGCCGATCAATCTGGGTCTAAAAATACATAAAGTTCGTACTTGTCCGTCCATTAATATCTATCATCGATTATAGAGACAACATGATTTATTAGTGCAGTTACTACTGTAGAGATAAATTATACACATATATTGTATGCGTTCTTTTTTTTTTATCGTATCAGAAAAACAAGCTTTATAGATAAAATGAGTATACACACATGTCCAAATTAACTAATCATATATATATATATAGAGGAGTGTTCTAAAACTAACTAGTTAGTAAGTTAATACGAAACTAATCATACTTTTGGGACCACCACATAAATAATTTTATAATGCGAACCATCAATTATTTAGGTCATACTTCAAAGATCATCATTACAAAAAATCAACTAAATCGGAAATCATTTAGTCATCTAATTGAGATCAAATAAATAGACGATCAGTGTTTTCGATAAAAACATATAAATAATTGTTGTTATAATCAAATGACTAAATGATTTCCGAATTTGAAGATTTTTTACAGGGATGATCTTTGAAGTGGGGCCTAAAAAATAGACGGTTCGGATTTTGAGATTACATTGTGTGGTGGGCCCAACATGGTGATTAGATTTGTATTAACTTACTAACTAGTTAGTTTTAGAGCATTCTTGTATATATATATATATATATATATATCTGGCACTAGACATAAGCAACATCTAGCCGGCCAAAACAAAACAACCAAATAAAATACATCAGACCTCCTCCACCACCGGAGGAGGCCAAGGCAAACCATTATTCCTAGAACACCGACCCATGCATATAGGAGGGAGGGTGCATGTAACACCCAATATTATCTGCATTGCACACTTTTTTTCCAGCAATAGCTTGCTAATTAATGACTCATTTTTATGAACTTGCTAGAAATACCTCAGTTTCATATATATATATGCATGTGACATCTTGTTAAATATGTATGAACTTGCAATAAATTAATTATAAATATAACTGTTTTAGGAGTTTCGTAGCTTCAAATTGTCGTGGCTCTTCATCATGATAAATTATTGTAATTATTGTATGTATTAGATACACCACACAATTGTTGTCACTCTTCATCGAGAAATTGTTATATGTATACACCACCACCTTCTGACTGTTTATGAGTTGTGTAACCTAGCTAGCTAGGTAGGTAGGTAGCATCTATGTTTCCTATAAGAAATTGAAAAAGAAAAAAAAAGGTTACCATTTTAATTTTTCTTATCTTGGGTGGAGGAATTCGAATTTATGATAATTTCCAATACTTCAATATTGTGAATAAAAATATAGGGTATAAATCATAATTTAGCTAGCTAGTTAGTATAGTTACTACTTTTTTTTTGGCCAAAAATTTTAATTACTACTTTAATTTCAAACACTTTGCATATTGCTTTGTGGAAGTCCAATAACTATGATCATTAGAATTTAGAAAGCTTAACAAATTTCTCTTGTGCAATCATGCCTGCGTACCAAAGAAAATGGGCAAGATCGTGTTTCATGATAAGCAGCGCACGTGTTAAACCTTTGATCATCGATCATCTGCAATTGTCTTTTATATATATATAAAAGTTGACTACAAACTAAAATAATAATAAATAAATTAACAAAAAAGTCACAAAAAATTATAAATTTCACTTAAAAATTTATGTAAAAGATTTATTAAATATCTATAATTTCTTTCTCAAATCTGAAATAGTTATGTGTGTACTCATAACACTATATAATATATTGACTTGATGTTATCAATTTACTCAAATTAATAACACATATAAATTTTTAGAATATTATAAATTTGAGTAGATTAATATATAACACTATGTCAGCAACTCAGCATGCATGCGGCATGCCTATCCGTAAATAGTGTTACAGTCATATAAAAGTATTTCTTCCTCACGTACACCTAATAATTTTTTCAAGTTCAACCAACTCAATCCATATGCTGATCGATTGAAAAAAATAAATATTTTGGCCCCCTACTTAAAGTATTTTGACCTTCTAAAATATTGAACTCTTTTCTATTATCAGATTTGAAATCTTGGGAACCTTTCAAGTAGATCGAACTTTATAGTTCTGTCCCTGTTGATGCGTGTGTGGGTTACTAGTTAACATTTAAAAAAATTAAAATTAATTTCTCATATCCTGATCCACTTTCTTATAATTTTTTTTTATAAAAAAATAGCTAGATTTGTTATTTTGGCATAAGACATGCATAGTAGCTAGACTTGCTAACTACATTTTCCATTTCTTTAATTACAAAGTCAAACTAATTAATTAGCTAAACCTTCCTATGAGTAATTAGTCGACAATCATGTTTTTTTTTTTTTAAAAGACGATCATGTTGTACGTGGCCTAAGATAAGGCCATAGTGCCCTGAAAAATGCGGCTAAGCAGTATTGACCACTTCTCAATTTGTGAAATGTGAAAATGTGTGTATACAAGTCATCAACGATATGGACCTCCATCATTCTACATATATATACTAGCAATATTAAGGTTTTTGAAGAGTGTCCGCGACTAACACTAAATTTTATTTCTTTTTAGTCAGACACATTAATTATAATTATGGGAGAAGCGAATTTACATAAATATATGAATTAAATATGGGTTATTTGATTGTAAGATTTTAACAAGTGTTTTGTAATTTAATAACTCACAATTTTTATGTTTATAAGAGAAGTTTTCTATCTTTATAGACACTTTGTGTTAAATACGCATGGGAGAATGCACATGAGGTGCTCTTTTAGCTAATATTCAGTTTTTCTTTGCCCGAATTTTACGCTAATAATGAGTAGGTCATTATTGACCAAAAAATTATTAGGTCATTAGCAAATTTCAGATCCAATGCACCAAAACCTTTAAGTTTAAGCGAACGGGTCAGCTAGTGTACGTGTCAACATGCATGCATGGTTGGCATGTATTTGAAAGTCATATACTGGATAATAATGGTCCATGTAGATATATATCCATATATGATTTTTCACATTTCTTTTCATTAATTTTGATAGAACTAGGCTCAACTAGCTATATTAAGTCTTAGACAGAGGTTAATGGCAATATAGATCACACACACAACATAAACCCCTACCATTAAATCTTTATTATTTTTTTTTTTTCTACTCTTCTTTACATCGATCGATCTATATAGACCGCAGAAATTGAAATCACATTTATTGATCTTATTTTTAATAAATGTAGATCCCTTCATGCATATAGGTGACTCACACATTTATTAGAAAAGTAATCAGAAAATGAGATGATAATCTAGTCTAATCTCTATGAACAAGCATCTCATACTAATCTTGTTGCTTAATACATAATATGATAATATGCAACCACGCATATGATGTTGAAGTTTATTAAGTTAATGACATGCAAATTGAATTATTTATTAAAAAAAAAAAGACAACAAAAATGATATGCGAATTGCAAACCAGTCAATGCTCCAACAAATTTTAACATTAATTTGTCACAGTGACTCACACTCTGGTGTACAGACGACATCAATTAAGCCGGGCTAGTCAACAAAAGCCAAATGGTGAACTGTGTGGTATCCAAAAAGTACATGAATCTAAAAAAAAAAATTATGTACTGGTGATATGTGACTTTCTTCTAAAATTCAATTTATTTGTAAAATCATTTATAAGAGGATCAAAATGTTGAAACAGTTTACCTACAGCCGTGTACGTCAGTGATTTTCAATATATAGTTGTTATATATATAAAGTATAAACTCTATTGTGAAAATTATTTGATATAAAAAATCATATTTTTACATGCGGAAGCGACTTTCACAGGTTATTGGTAAAAGATTAATTAGATAAGATCATAAGAATAAGGAATCAAAATCTATTCTGAAGGAGACAGACAAAAAGGGTTAGAGAGTGCAAAACGATGAATCAATGTATCATTGGTGTTCGACCCAAAAAAAAAATGTATCATTGGTGGTCGCCTGGTCGGAGTTTATTTATAATTATTTTTCTCAGTATCCAATCAGAAGCTAGGCGAATCAGCTAGGGCCTACGGCCTACCTGGATAATTAAGTTAGATAGTTATATTTTTAATGATTGGGGATTTAGACAAATTACTAGAATATTCCACTTGATTCTCTTTGTTTTTTTAAATAGAATATATATTCCACTTGATCTTAGATGACGCAATCACATACCATTAGTGGCTAATTTTTTTTAATCTTCCGCAAACAGTAATAATATAAGATATAATTGGCCTGCCGTACAAGATTGATCAAACAAGATTATTAATCTTGGATGGATTAGGATTAGTGTTTTTGATGTAAAATTATGTTTTTGATGTAATATGAAACTAAAAACTAATAAATCTCATATATTTGGTAGAGTAGTATTAAGCCATCAATTATTACTCCAACTTAATAAATCTCATCCGATGTGTTAAGTTTTTCATTAATCAATTTTTAGGTTTATTCCGGACTTCATTTATTTAACAAGTAAAAAATTGACATGTCAATATGTCATATACCACATCACTTGGTATTTAAGAATTAAGATAATAGTTTTTGGAAAAAAAAAAAGAAGAATTAAGATAATAGTTAATAACTTTAATATTATAATTTTTGATATACATCATGGACAAAACTTGATCCAAACCTCACACTCTGTATCGATCCCTGATTATGGAGTTAATTAGACTTGGCACAAATATGTCAAATAAACATATACATGAATATAAACTAAGTACTATAAAAAAGAATTATGTTATAACATATCCTAAGACAAGTATGTTACATATATAGTTTACATGCATTATCATGTAATTATAACTAACACCAAATGAATACCTAGAGCTGTCAAACGGGCCGGCCTGGTCAGACCCTTTTAAGTTGAGCTCATCGTGCTTTCGTGTCGTGCTCAGCATGGCCTATATAGTTAAGACCTAGGCCCAGCACGGCTCACGGCCCACGGACCATTCGTTCTTGTGCTATGTCTTAAACGGGTCGGCCTATGGGTCTTTTTTTCTTTTTATTGTTTAGGGTGAGAAAACTAATATTATGATATTTTTTCTTCTTTATAATTTAACTATTAACAATTTTTTTGCATGGAAATTAAATATTTTTGTTGAAAAGTTCTCAAAAAATAAAAAAACAAGGTTAAAGAGTCGTGCATAATTTGGGCTCATTTCGTGCTCGTACTTGTGTCGTGCTTGGCTCGTGTCGTACCGTGCCGTGCCTAATGGGCTAAAAATGTTGGTCCGGCCCAACCCATTTACTTATGTCATGCCTATTTTAATCGTGTTGTGCTCAGGCTGGTCCTGCCCATTTAACACCTCTACTGATACATATCTATAATTATAAAAAAGTATTGTCTTTAGCTTGAGTATTGCGATATGAACATTTACTAATCACATTACTACTACATCTTTCACATATATGAAAAATACTCATATGAGTAGATTACATGTGAACACTATAAATATTATACATAGCAAAAATAATTTTATTCTTTTATTTTGCACAACATGATATGCAAATATGTTAATTAACTCTAACACCCCCGGTGACACGTACAAAGGAAATGTAATATTTATTTTTCTTTAAGGAAAAATGTAATTTTTTTGAATTTTGGATACTAATTTAAACGATTTTTCTGTTCACAATTGGTGCCTTTTTTTATGTAGGTTAATTTTATTTGCTTTTTTTTTTTTTGCCAGGAATTTTATTTGCTTATAATAAATGAAACACGAATTATTCGATACATAAGTTGGTGTTTAAAGTTATAAAGACGTAGTAAGCGTAGGGAAAATATGAGAAAATTTTAAACAATGACCGACCTCTCAAGTCTCAACATCATAAACCAAATTTTGACTTTTAAAATTGATATTTGTTTGTGTAAATACATAAGTTGGTGTTTAAAATTATAAAGACGTACATTTTGGCAGTAGAGTACAAATACAATGACCAACCTCTCAATATCATAAACCAAATTTTAACTTTTAACTGTAGGGAACCAATTTTTTATCGCGGGGTTGACTTTGCGTGGAGCTTGAAGAGAGAAATGCGAGTCCACAACAAGTTGTGGACGAAGCACGTGTAGGATGACATCTCTTGTTTTTGGTAAGAGAAAAAAAAAAAAGTCATTTGCTATTTCTTTTTGGGGTCATATATTGCTTTAAGATATGTTTAATTAGTTCGATTATTAGGGTAAGTAAAACTTTCTTATAATGGTGTACACCCCCGGTAAATTAGAATTAATTATTTGAGCTACACTTTACTTATTGTTTATAACATGTAATATATATATTTATAATATTTAACAATTAGGTCATTTTATTGTAACATTTAAGTCAGTTGGCTTGGTTTCATTCTGTCCCACCATCCAAAGCCAAAGAACATGCCAAGTTCCTCACTATAACAACGCCCAGAGAGTTATCAAGGAAGTCAGCTCCAACCGCATGTCTTCCTTATTAGTAGCAGGTTCTTAATTTTTTTTATTTAGTTCAGTTTCTGAAACTGCAGTTTTAGTAGTGTAGAACATTTGATATGAGTTTTTGATTTTTTTTGTTTAGCTTAGTTTTTGAAACTGCAACTAAGTTTCAATGATGCAGAACACTTGATATAAGTATTTTTTGAAACTCTAGTTCCACTTATGTTAAGTGGCTCAGAAGAATGTTAAAAAAAAAAACTAAAGAAAAAAAAAACTTGAAATAAATGTTTTTTGGTTTATGATTTGGAACTTTTAGCTGAAATTGTAGAGGTTGACGAAAAAAAAAAGCTGAAATTGCAGAGATATGAACCAGTTCAATTAATTGGAGGGACCATTGGTACTCAGTTTCTTTGATGAAGATTTCGGTCTCTGCAACATACACTACTACAAAAAACGTAATATACAACGGATTTTATCCGTTGTGTAAGTTGCCAAAATATCGTCGTCTAATCGACCGACGTCTATTAGGGTACCAATAGACAACGGGTAATATCTGTTGTCTTGTAAACATTAATATAATTGTTTTAATTTAAAACCGTTGTATATACACCCTCAAAAACCAATGATTTAGGAGATACCGTTGTTGCGTACTTATCTAGACATCGATTTTTATTTAAAGACCGATGTGTACTAATAGGCGAGATAACGATTTCTATACCCTAATGCATGTATTTTACAACTGTTTTAAGTATAAACACAAGATGACATAGTCATTAAGACAACGATTTATGTATAATAACCGTTGTGTAAAATAACATTTTCAATTTGCTTTTGATGTATATAATGCTTTGGTACATCGGTTTCTATTGAAAACAATTGTAGGACGATACTTTAAACAACGGTTTTAACCAAGGAGTAAAATTTCGGTTTCGAGGAAATTTTCGATGGAAATTTCGATGGAAATTTTCGCGGAAATTTCGATTAAAATTTCGATTTCGATAAAATTGGATAAAAACGACGAAAATTGCTATCAAAATATGGAAATTTTGAATGAAACTTGACCATATGTTTATTTAACATATTATCTACTACATTGATAAAAAACATTGAAGAAATCAAATAATATAGTAGATTTCATGTGATATGTGATGAATATAATGCGCGCCGGAGACAATACTGTTAAAAAAATACTTCACTAATTAATAATTACATAATAAAATTACATGAATAAATCACCAATGTGGCAACGGAAAGTAGCAAGCTTACTCAAAGGGACTTGGAAATGGTCTTCGATAGTTAAATTAAGCCGAATTGGGTTAAAATAGAACTAATCCAATAGCAGTAGCGGCGACAACGGTTTACCTAAAATTTTAATTTTACAAATTATCGTAATTGGAAAACCAAATATTAAGGAAATGAAACTTCATGATAAGGGGATAAATTTGTTTTTCATAATTTATGTTTACAACTAAACGAAACACCAAAATGACCAAATCAAACCCCAAATAAAATCTCAAACCTTTTTTTTCTTTTCAATTGTCTAAAGACTCCAAATCTCAATCTACCTTAAAAAAAAAAAAAAAAATTTCTCTTTTTTTTTTTTCTTTCCTTTTCTTTTTTTTTTCTTTTCTCTTTTTTTTTTCTTTCCTTTTCTTTTCTTTTTTTCTTTCTTTTCTCTTCTTTTTTTTCTTTCCTTTTCCTCTTCTTCCCACGTGACTTCCTCTTCTTTTTCTTTACTTTTCCTCCTCTTCCCCCAGTGGTCTTCCTCTTCCCCTGCGCCTCGTCTTCTTCCCAGTTCAGCCTTCCTCTTTTTTTTCTTCTCCCTTCACCATTTTTTCTCCTCCCTTTATAATCTCTCTCTTCCCTCTCCCTCCTCCCTTCCTAACTCTTTCTTCCTTCTCCCTCCCCGAATCTTTTCTCTCCCCCCGACGACGGCGCGCCTCGATCTGCAGCTCCCTCTCCAGCGACGGTCTCTGCCTCCGATCTCTGCCTCCCCTCTCTCTCTCCGGTCTCGACATCGAAAATTTCGCCGAAATTTCGGCGAAATTTTTCGAAATTTTTTGAAATAATTTTGGTATGGGGTTAAAATTTCCATACCCTTAAAAAACGAAATTTTACTCCCTGGTTTTAACCATATAAACGTTGTGCAAAATAATAATTTCAATTTGATTTTGATGTATATAATGTTTTGGTACAACGGTTTCTGTTGAAAACCATTGTAGGACGACACTTAGTACAACTGGTTTTAACCATATAACCATTGTGTAAGATAATATTTCAATTTGATTTTAATGTATATAATGCTTTGGTACATTGGTTTTTATTGAAAACCAATGCAATACAACACTTAATTATAGTATACCAATGCATACTCATACTCAAAATTAAACCAAAAGATATTTCATAAATATAAGTAATATTACATTACATGATAGGTTTCATAAGTGTGATTAGTTGTACAAAAAATACATTCAGTCAAACTAGCATAAAAGAATAGGCATAAAAAAAAAAAAAAAACATAGTTTAACATAACACATTTACTTCCTTCCAAATTGACCCCCCTAAGTCACAACCAATCTATATACAAATTTTCTGAAAAATCTTACGGACTTGTTTCACTGAATACCTACTATTCTTGTATAACCTAAAAAAAAAGATTATTCAAATTTCATAATTTTTCCAAAAATTCGAACTCCTCAAATTAAATTTCAGAAAAATCAAAATAATTTCAAATGCTTGTCCAACTTTAAAAAATCACATCATTTCCTCCCGAACCCCAATCCAGACTTACTAAAGTTTGTAGGATTCGTATCAACAAGTACTTTCCAACTATCGTCCCACTTTGACAATTTGACCTCGATAAATTGTAATAAATGCCAAAACTCATGGAATAAATTCTAATCTTTACCAAAATAAATTAGATAAAAATTATAATAACCTCAAATAAATACCAAGAATTATGATAGCTCAATATAAATATCCTAAAATTAGAGTGACCAAAATTAAGTTAGGGCAAAAAATTCAAAGTTGCTTCACTTGGGTTAACCCAAGGGCTTACCTATTATTTTTAAAAATTCTATTGTTTAATTTACCAAATTTTTAATTTGGGATACAGTTTAACACAGGCCATATTTGAGAGGACAAAATAACTATTAAGCCATCAAATAAACTGTTGTTAATAATCATGATTTAATATTTACAAAATAATAAATCCTATCATTCTTATGAAATTTCATTAGAAATATATGTTAGCAAAGATTTTCTCAGCATTAAGGCAAATAGTAATTTTGAGAGAGAGTCGTGGCAATTACGCTGCTCTCTCTATACATTTTTAATACACACTAAGCAATCCGTTTGCTTGGAATCTTTATTTCAAAAAAGAAAAATCAGACTGCTGGGTTTTTGGGCTTTTACAGTTTTACCATAAGGCCCTTAAACAATAATTTAAAAAACCAATGGCAAAATCGAAGTTCTCCACAGAACTAGAGTTGCAGATGAGAGAGAGAGAGTTGCAGGAGGTTTGAACTTAGGAAACCTCTCTCTCCTCTCTTATCTCTTCTCTCCTCTCTTCTCCTCAGTCTTCTCCTTCTCTTTCTCGGCCAAGCCGTTTCCGACTGCTTCCGACCCGTCCCCGACAAAGACCCGAGCCGACTCTCACCGACCCGTTTAGTCGAAGATGGGTTGGGCTCCAAGCCGACCCACCCGCCCGATGCCCAGGCCTACACAGAACTCCTCGCGGTTCTATATAAATAGGAGGGTACCTGCCAACCAATTGCCATCACGCTTTGAATGTTGGTTTCCTCTTTTGACCAATCTCTGCAAATTTTCTTTGACCAAAAAAAAAAACAATATCTCTGCAAATTTTCTCAGCACACAAACACCTCCATTTCTGGTCTTTTCTTGAACACACCTAGCAAATTACCCAGAAAAGTCCATGCTTTTCTGGATAGAAATGAAGAGAAAATGTGGGTGATAGTCTAGCTACCTGTCCACAAATTAACAGTCTTATCTTCTCAGAATTTACAGAAAAATTTCTGGTGGCCCAGTTTTTTTTTTTTTTTTTTCTCTATCCCTCTCTTGCTCATATCTGTTTGGTTGCCAAGAATCAAAGGGAAATAGAAAAAGGAGTGCAAGATCACAAAGTGTAAGTAAACATGTCCGGAGGCTAGTTTTCATTTCTTGTTGGAATGACTATTTTATTGTTTTTTTTTATAATTTTTTTTATCCCAAGTAAATCGCTGTACATATGAGTCTATGACTTGATCTTAGATTTCCATAACTCATAAACTTTTTCTTTTCTTGTGGGGTATGTCAGGAAATACTTGTTAATTTATTATGATTTATGAGTGTATAATTATGTATGTATTCATATATATCAATATTTCTCATCTAAAATTGATTTAACTCATAAATATTTTATTATATATTATTCTTTTTCTTTTTTTCCCCAAAACCCGTTCCCCACTTTCTCTCTTTTTTTTTTTTAATTTTTTTTTAACTATAAACAATGACTTCCACAGTTCCACCATTTAAAATCTGTTATTAGGTTGAAGACTTTTTTGGTCCAAAAGGGGTTAAGGCTTGAGGTTGGCTTGGGATTTTGTAGCATCCCTTGCTCTTTTTTGACGCGTGGTGGTCTTCTCAATTTTCTGATCCGGGTCTCTTCTTATCTCTATGTCTAGCTTGCAGCTATATTTTTCCATTTGAGTTTTTTGTTTTCCTATTGATTTGTTTTTCTCTACTTTCTCTCTTTGCTGGTGAGATATTTTGGTTCATTTTCTTCTTGGGATGGTTGGCTTCTAGATGTTCTGGGTTAACTCATGGTTGCAGGTGTTCGGCTGGGCTGATAAGAGAGAGAGAGAGAGAGAAGCATGGGGATGGAGAGAAAGGAGAATAAGAAAAAAAAAACAGAGAAAGGGGAACTGGGTTTTTTGGGAAAATAATAATAATAATAAAATATTTATAGATTAACTTATGTTAACTTTTTAAACACGTTACAGTATCTTAGATTAGAGATGAATTCTTTAAGGAGAGCAAAACTGCTCTAATATGAAATACTAGTATTCACTAAAATGCTTCAAAGAGTAGTAAGGCAATGAATTTGGCAACTGTTTGGTGATTACAGAGAGAAACCAACATTATTTGGAAAACGGTGCAGAGTATTAGGCAAGTTCTGTAAAAGGTAACGTTTTTACATGGAAAAATTTCTCCCATTATTACAGATAAATAATAAATGGTAGAGTCTAGACGAGTGTAAATTTGATGTGTGCGGTGTGCCATAGGGGCATTATGGTCTTTTGGAACCCCTAACATGCTGTCTCAGCATAGCTTGCGGTTGCGGTGGTTTCCTTGAAGCCTCAAGCGAGTCAAGCCAGTCAGATCTTAGGCGTTCAAAATAGGAGGCCTTTACGTAGTAGCTACTAGCTAGCTTCTTATATATTTTTATTTGTGTGTTATTATTTTTTTTTCTTAATTCAGCTAACAAATGGGGGAGTTGCTACTAGGTACTAGATCCTATAATTTGTATTGAATTGAACTTATTTTAGATGCTCATTACAATCTGGGTCCCACATTTGAATATTTTATATGCTATTTTGTAGAGTGGTCATGACTCATGACTTCATGATTCATGATTCTGTGTTTTCGGTTTTAAATATTTCCTATACTAAATTCTATATTTATAATTTTTTTTCCAATATTTCAACGTATATTGTTTGAATGTGTGTAGCTCAAATTGACATAAATAAATTGGACACCCCACTCCAAAATCGCAATTTCAATAATATCGATATATGATCAAAATTGTTTATTTTTTAAATTACTTATTATAAATTATTTTTGTAAAAGATTAACTGAATAAAAAATTGTTTGGTTTTATAACTGTTGTTAATAAAAATTATTTTTTATTAGAAATTATCAATTTTTTTATTTAATTAATAATATTTATATAATCAAATAATATTTAATTAATTTAATTTTTTAAAAAAATAATTTTTAATAAATTATCTAAAAAATAAAGAATTTCAATTATACATTGATATTGTCGAAATCAGAAAAAAAGGTGGGTGACCTTAAAATATAGGTGACCGAAGTACGTGGAAATAAATATCTATCAAATATCTGATGTCTTGTTGGTCAGTTTTGAGTCTTTGACCTTTTTACACATATGGGTCAGACAGACACGTTTCACAATATCTCTAAATTTTCTTCTCAACTAAAAAACGTAATCCTTTTTTCCCAGAAGCACAGGGAGAATTTAATTAGTTCATTATGGGTGGCCATGAAACAATAGGAAAACAATATAGTGCGTTTGGTGATGGGCCCACATTCAAGCTAACCATTTCGGACTAGATTTGTAGTTCTCTTACGTGCAACATATTACAATTTTTTTTGGTCAATGGCACATATCACAATTGGTTAGAACTTGGAATTTAGTCTATATTCATGTACAAGTTCTTCAAGTTAATTAACTCATTGTGTCAATTTGTCATCATATTCATATATGTAGGTTTTACTGAATGTGAGAGACTAATACCTTTCACACCATATATCCTTGATTGTCCAACGTGTCCAAATAAATATTCTATTCCTTTTCAATGGGGTTAGTTAATTGTGATCCTTAATCCTAGTTAGTTCAATAGTTCATGCTTTGGATTTGTTTTATTATATTTTTAGTTGATTACATAAAGTCTTAAATTGCACAGCCGAGTTGTCAGCATAGTTATTGGAATTCTATAGTCAATAAGCATCAATGGACCAATGGTCATGAATTTGAATTTTGAAAATTTCACGGTAAGGATTTCCTGATTTTTTGTAATGAAAAAGATATGCCATGTGCACACTCTTCCATGAATCATATACACATGAAGTGCACTCTCTCTCATTCTGTACCTTCATTTATTTTTGTTTTTTGGGGTGTTATTGAGTCTGGAACCTATTATAGTTTTAACTGTGCTGATATATGTGTATCACATTATGCAGGAATTCAATTCAGAATCTTTAGTTGCTTCCTTTGTATTGGTGCAAAATGGCCACAAATGCTACAGTTGCAAGTTCATGTCCAACCCCCATGAAAGCAACATCTAATGGGGTCTTCCAGGGTGATAATCCTCTTGATTTTGCGCTCCCTCTTGCCATCTTGCAGATATGTCTTGTGGTTGCACTTACACGCATTCTTGCTTATCTTTTCCGGCCTCTACGACAGCCTCGTGTCATTGCAGAGATTGTTGTAAGTAAATAGTATGCAATCTGCGTAGACAGGTGTTCATGTTTAAAAAACTGTCATCCCCAGTAGCAATTTCTGTTGTCTGAAAGACAGGTGTTTTTGTTGGCATTTGCATTAAAAGCATATATGCCATTTAAACAATAGCTACTCTCATTTCCAGAAAGAAGGAAATAGATCTTGCTTTAATATGTGGTTCCATTGATATTTCTTGTAAGTGGGAAAATATATGTTCACATCCTCATGTATAGGAGAAAGTTTAACTTAATATTGCTTTTTCTGCAGGGAGGAATATTACTTGGCCCTTCAGCTCTTGGTCGCAACAAAAGCTATCTGAATACAATTTTTCCATCAAAAAGTCTAACAGTGTTAGATACTATAGCTAATCTTGGTCTGCTCTTCTTTCTATTCCTAGTGGGATTGGAGTTAGATCCCAAGTCCATCCGCCGGACTGGAAAGAAAGCTCTCTGCATAGCTATTGCAGGAATTAGCCTACCTTTTGTATTAGGAATTGGTACATCATTTGTCCTCAAAGCAACTATTTCTAAAGGTGTAGATGGACCCCCATTTCTTGTTTTCATGGGGGTGGCTCTTTCTATAACTGCCTTCCCTGTTTTGGCCCGTATTTTGGCTGAGCTCAAGCTTTTAACCACTGATGTTGGCCGAATGGCCATGTCAGCAGCAGCAGTCAATGATGTGGCTGCATGGATTTTTCTTGCTCTTGCCGTTGCCCTCTCTGGAACCGGCCGTTCTCCTCTGGTTGCACTATGGGTTTTCTTGTGTGGGTGTGGTTTTGTTCTATGCTGTGCATTTCTTGTTCGACCTATCTTTAAATGGATGGCACAGCGCTGTCCTGAGGGTGAACCAGTTGACGAATTGTTTGTATGTGCCACTTTAGTTGCAGTTTTGGCAGCTGGGTTTGTCACTGATACTATTGGAATTCATGCTCTATTTGGTGCATTCGTGCTTGGAGTTCTTGTTCCAAAGGAAGGGCCATTTGCAAGCGCTCTTGTAGAAAAAGTTGAGGATCTTGTGTCTGGTCTATTCCTCCCACTGTACTTTGTCTCAAGTGGACTGAAGACCGATATAGCTACAATTAGTGGAGCTCAGTCATGGGGCCTCCTAGTTTTGGTCATTCTAACAGCCTGTTTTGGGAAGATCATTGGCACTATAGTTGTTTCCCTCCTCTGCAAAGTGCCCTTTCGTGAGGCTCTGGCTCTGGGGTTCCTCATGAATACTAAAGGGTTGGTGGAACTCATTGTCCTTAACATTGGTAAAGACAGAAAGGTAAAATTAATCTTTTTCCATTATTGATGGGACTCTCAAGGCTTTCTCTCCAATATTTGTACATGCATATAACTTAATGTGCTTTCTGTTATTGCAGGTTTTGAATGATGAAACATTTGCTATCATGGTTCTCATGGCTATCTTCACAACCTTCATGACGACGCCTTTAGTAATGGCAGTATACAAGCCAGCTAAAAGAATGAGTAAATCTGACTACAAGTACAGAACTATTGAGAGGCAAGACCCAAATACTCAGCTCCGAGTTTTGGCCTGTTTCCACGGTACAAGGAACATCCCCACGATGATTAATCTCATTGAGGCTTCCCGTGGGATTGAAAAGAAGGAACGGCTTTGTGTCTATGCAATGCACCTTATGGAGCTTGATGAGAGATCTTCTGCAATTCTGATGGTTCACAAGGCACGAAGAAATGGACTACCCTTCTGGAATAAGGGGCAGCAGTCAGATAGTAATCAAATTGTTGTGGCTTTTGAAACTTTTAAGCAGCTGAGTCGAGTGTCTATCCGTCCAATGACAGCAATCTCTGCCATGTCTACCTTGCATGAGGACATCTGCGAAAGTGCCGAAAGGGAAAGGGCAGCAATGATAATTCTCCCGTTTCACAAGCACCAGAGGTTGGATGGGGCATTGGAGACAACTCGAAATGAATACAGATGGGTCAACCGGAGGGTTCTTGAGCATGCACCATGCTCAGTTGGGATCATGGTGGACCGAACCCTTGGTGGAACCACCCATATATCTGCCAGCAATGTGTCCTCAATCATAAGTGTCCTGTTCTTTGGGGGTGGTGATGACAGTGAAGCTCTTGCTTATGGGATGCGAATGGCTGAGCATCCGGGAATCAATTTAACTGTCATTCACTTCATAGCAAGCCCTGAGCTTCAGGGGGAGATAGTCAGAGTTGATATAAACGATGGCTCCAACGCTTCAGCAGGGCCAGTGGATGAGAAGTTGATTGCTGGATTGAAGCAGAACATTTCCAATTCCAGCTCAATCAAATACGAAGAGAGGGTAGTGAGGAATGCTGCAGAAACTACGGATTTGATTCGTGAGCTTAGCCGGTGTAATCTGTTTTTGGTTGGTCGAAGGCCTGAGGGTCAAGTAGCTGCTACTTTGAATGTGAAGAGTGACTGCCCTGAACTGGGGCCTGTTGGAAGCTTGTTGACTTCTCCGGATTTCACAACTTCAGCATCAGTCTTGGTAGTGCAGCAACATCATGGCCAGACACGACCAAGTTCAGCTTCTTTGTCGAAGGTAGTTGTGTTGCCCGAGGAAGATTCAGAATTTAGCTGATGATCAGCGTTCCGTGGGTTTGGACTCATTGTACAGATGATGAAGAAATTTAAGTAGTTGGATTGTAGATCCCTACTTCCATTGTGATTGTTGTTTCTGTAAGGTCACAAGTTATCAGTTGCACCACATCTCTTACTTAAGAATCTCTAAATGATCATATATACAATGGTTGATCAGTACCAATTGTCACCGATTTCTTAACAAGATCAGTACCTAAAAGATGCACCTACCTAATAGTTGATTACAAGATATGCATACAATCTGCACAATGCATGTCCTCTTTTTCGAAACCTGCACGGCAGTCATTAGCATGGTACATACACACAATGGTTGATGACCATGTTGATAAGTAAAGGGTAAGCAAAGGAACTGATTTGATCGATTAAACCAGCTGGTTTGGTTTGGTTTGTTTCTGTTTTTTTAGTTGTTATTTTCATTTAAAGGGTATAAACACATAATGGTATTCTTGTAACCAAAGAAGGACTAGCCAATATCCCATCACACAAAGTGTTCAATTAGGACAAGGATTGATTGTGCATTAAGTTGCAGCCTTTGGGATGTGTTCAAGAAAGTATGTTATGCAGATTAGAGTATAAGAATTGTCTCTGCTGTGAGTTGACTCTCTTTGGGTTTAGAATAATATTAGAATGCCAATGATTGGCCATTTGGCCTACACTTTACTCACAAGCAAACTCAGATATTTGGCCTACACTTTAATCTGCTACATTACTGCTTTTGGTACAAAGGAATCTGCCACATTACTTTCAAGTTTCAAGTGCTTAATTATTTTCGATCAATTAAATAAACCACTTTTTTTTTTTTTTTTTTTTTCAATTGAGTTAATTAAATCAACCACTTTGAGTGAAGCTTCACCCATCATAAGGAATCAACTTAATCATGACCACATGCAATTGCATAAAACAAACCTGGATTGCATGCCCACTGTTATTTAATAAAATCACTACTTTTCCTATTCCTGTTATAATAATAATTCATACTTCAATATTGAGTTGTTGAGATTAGACTTCCATTGCCAAAAATGGACAACTATACTTATTTTAGTTTGGTCTTCCATAGAAAATTCAAAGTCTACTATGAATAAAATCCAAATGGGCTTTTTTTATTTTTTTATTTTTTAATAAGAAGAGAGCCAAGATTATGGAGGTCTTAAATTTGAATCCCTCCTCCCCGAATTAAAAGATAAAAATTAGAATGGAAGAGAGACAAGGTGCTCCTCTTCGAACTAGACTAAGTTCTCTGAAATGGACAATACTTTTATAGCTAACCAGCATGCTTAGAGACTGTTGGTTGAAATTGAGAGAAAACAGAGGAAACAAACTCAATAAAGCTTTGGTTTAATAGTTATTTTACCCTATCAATTATGACCTTAGTGTCAAATTGCCCTCGAAATAAAAAATTTAGTTAATTTACCCCCTCAAACTATAAAAATAAGCCAATATGGCCCATTCTATCAAATTCTTAAGACTTCATCCATATTTATGTCCAAACATAAGTTATGTACCATGTGAGTGAATGTAAATAGACAATTCATGCCCAATGTTGGGGTAAAATGACTATTATATACCTAACATAAAAAAAAAAAAGCTATTTTATTTTTTATTGTTTTAGGTATAATAGCTATTTTACCCTAAGAGTAGGCATGAATTGTTCATTTTACCCTCACGCGCATGTCACGTGACATATATTTTGACTGAAATATGGATTATTGAGAGAAAGATTTCACATCGAAAATGTGAGGCCTTTGCATATTGGCTTATAAGGATCTTGGACTATTCCATCCTTACAAATTGGCTTATAAGGGTCTTGGACTACTCTTTATATTGTCAATTGGTTTTAGAATGAATGCCTAGATTTCTTCATAGTATCAGAGCAGCCTTTTCACGTGTTGTGCCAAATGGCCACACGTGTTCCCATGTCACCCAATATGAATAGTATTAGGCTTGAGTGACGCTATATATGCGGGGGCGTGTTGAGAGAAAGATTCACATAAAAAATGTGAGGGCTTGCATATTAGCTTATATGGGTTTTGGGCTACTTCTCTATTGTCAATTGATTTTAGGATGAATGCCAAAATTTTTTCAGAAATTGATAAAATGGGCCACATTGCTCCATTTTTAAAAGTTTGAGGGTAATTTAACCAATGCTTTAGCCTTTAGTTTACAGGTAATTTAACATTCATGTTCTAGTTGAGGGGACAAAATGACTATTAAGCCTAAAGCTTTAACATGTTCACCTTGCACCTTAAACACGGACCTAATTAATATTGTAAATTGGCATATAAATTGTTTGTTTCGAGCAAGGAATAAAATTTCGGATTTCGAGGAAATTTCGATGGAAATTTCGATGGAAATTTCGACGGAAATTTCGAAGATTTTTAAATTTCGACAAAAATTAGATGGAAATGACGGAAATTGTTATCAAAATACGGAAATTTTGAATGAAACTTTACCATATGTTTATTTAACATATTATCTACTAAATTGATAAAAAATATTGAAGAAACCAAATTATATAGTAGGTTTCATGTAATATAAGATGAATATAATGTACGCTGGAGACAAATACTGTTAAATAAAATTAGTGTAGTAAATATATGAAATTAGTATATTATTTATACTCTATAATCTGTACACTAAACTCTATATATTTTATAATCTATATTCTATATTGTTTAGGATATGGTATATGATATTAGGATTTAGGCCCTTTAGAGTATTTTAAATTATTTTTTATATAAAAATATATTAGAGTTTACTAGTTTAGGGTTTAAAAATAATTAAACGAAACTCCAAAACGGCCAAACGAAACCCCAAATTATTATTTTTCTTTACAATTGCCCGAAAGCCCCAAACCCCAATCAACCCTAAACCTTTTAATTTTTTTTCCTTTTCTTTTTATTTTTTTTTCCTTCCTTTTTTTTTTATTCTTCTTTTTCTTTCTTTCCTTCCTTTTTTTTTTCTTCTTTTTCTTTCCTTCTTTTCCTTTCTTTTCTTTTCCCCCGATGCTCCAGCGCAACACTCATCCACTGCACTGTTTTTCTTCCTTTCCTTTCTTCATCCTCTCTCTCTCTCTCTCTGCATCTCCAATCCAGACAACAACCCACCCTCTCTCTGTGTGTGCATCTCCAATCCATCACCAGACAACAATCCACCCTCCTCTCTTTCTCCCTCACCTCCCCTGCCGTCGCCCCCTGCCATCGCCCCCTGCAGTCGCTTCTCTCTCCCCCCTGCCGCCGCTAGCCGCCACCCCTCTTTCTCCCTCGATCTCCCCCTGCGCCCCTGCCACCGCTCCATTGTTCTCCAAAAACCCAAAACCAGATTCACCACCGAAAATTTTGCCGAAATTTTGAGGATTTCGGCGAAATTTTGATAATTTCGACAATTTCGGCAAAATTATGTTGAAAATTTAACAAATATGAGTTTCGATTTCGACACTCCAAAAAATCGAAATTTAACACTCTGGTTCCGAGCTACCAACTTTACAATATGATCTCAAATTACTAATGCAGCTGTGGCCGTTCAATTAATTGCACCAGATTTGAATTTCTTAAGAAGGCTTCTTATATCCTGCATTAGCATCCAAAGCTTCCTTGGAGATTTGGTTTATTCTTAATATGTTAGCATGACAGATCTTTAATCTCAGTAAAAACATGAGCCATCATCACACAATGGATGAAGTGTGTATTACGTATGACACAAAACATTTCAACTGTCACATGAATTTGAAAACCCAAATTTAGAAAACTTGGTGGCACATATTACATATATACATATATTCTATTTTCCATAAAATTGGCAAAATACATGCACACACGCCATGCTTGTAATACACAAACCATAAACTGATAAACTCCAATTCCTGCATTTTATCTTTTTCACACCTGCTTTTGATTTATTTTTATATTAACAACTATTTTTATTTTTACTATATAAATACACCATACGTCCATTTTCTTTTCCATTTTAAATTTTAATTTTTGGGGCTATCCGGATGGCACAAACACCCACATAGATGACATCGACTCAAGAAAAACAAATGTAAGGAAAAGACAAAAAAGGGACAAGTCAGTTAGTTTGACTTTTTAATAAAATGGGACCCAACATTGCAAGCAAAAGTAGTAGAAACCTGTGGAAGATATACCACCAGATTCCAGAACTGAAACCAAAACAGTAGAAGGCACCACATCACATGATCATGATCATGATCTCATGATCTAGCCTCCCAATCCAAGTAGGTGTGTAGATGTAATGTCATACAAGGTTTCTCTTTCTCTTTCCGAGCCCTTAAAGAAAAAAATAAAAGTGGCAAAAAGTCGTTGCCTTATTTGCTTTGCCACCCTAAATTTCCCATTGCCCACTTGACAACTCAACTCTGTACTCGATGGCTCTCGTCATATTTTAAGCACGAACAAATGCTACGAACCATCCAACATCTTAGAAAAAAAAGAAAAGCAAAAGGTTACCCAAATCTTGTCAACCCCACCTGTCTTTTCTCTCTCTCTCTCTCTCTCTCTCTCTCTCTCTCTCTCTCTCTCTCTCTCACCCTTCACTTGCTTCTCAGGTTCTTGCTGCTGTCACAACTCAGCCACTGCTGTCACAACTCAGCCATTGCTGATAGCTCTGATTCAGCCAAGGCCAAGTGATTCATCTTTGGTCCAGGCCAATCTATTGACCCAATAAACAGGTATAGTTATTGTATCTCTTATTTTGTTTGTTGAATTAGAGTATGTTTGGCTTTACAAAATTAATGATGGGATCGTAGGAAAAATGTGGTTAGGTGATAAAAATGGATTCTTTTGCGGAAATCTCATATGGGTAAATGCCATTGATTGGAAAGATTGTTTGCTCATTCATTTTTGTCAATTCTGTTATGTATATAGGCGCAGTTGAATGTTGGTCATGTTCTATGGTTTTTTGAAAATTCCATTTAATTTGTCTTGTCGACTTTGATTGGGATTGGGATTAGGATTCTTAATCCAAATGGAGTTGGATTAGATTTTCCATTACCAATTAAATAGCACTTGCTTTCCTGGTTTCTATGAGTCTGACTGAATTGAGTACTCTTAATCAACCAAGCAATGAGCCGTGACTAATTTGGTAATTGGCTTATTATATGGGGTGATACTATTTGATATACCAGTGCGCTGGTGACCTAAAAGAAAAAGAAGACAATTTTTTTAACCTCAGCAACTAGATTAAAGGGATCCTTAGCGAATGAAAGTAAGTTCTTTTGAGGTTGGTTAGGTATGAGTTTGTTCTCATGCTATGCAGAATGGAGTTTTGTAGTAGATGATTCACTTATTTTTGGTGCAGAGCTTGCAAAATATATATGTGTGTGTGTGTGTGTAAGTGTGTGTATGTGTGTATGTGTGTGGTCCTCTTCTATATAATTTTGTCATTTTGGAAGTGGAAATCTGATACGGGTTTCACTTGGCAGAAGTTAAATTTGCTGTTTTTCTTGGTGGACTCTGTTTGGGTGAGATGGCTTCCAATGCTACAGCAGGACAGACATGTCCATCTCCAATGAAGGCCACATCAAACGGTGTATTCCAGGGTGATAATCCTCTTCATTTTGCACTCCCTCTCGCTATTTTGCAGATATGTATAGTGGTTATAGTCACTCGGGGTCTTGCCTATCTTCTGAGGCCATTGAGACAGCCACGAGTCATTGCTGAGATTGTTGTAAGTTCATTTATTCTTTCCCTACGTTCTTACATTTGATCAAAGTGCAGTTAATTTTGGCCATGCTGGTTTTTCTATAGGTACAATCAGTGTTATTTCCTAGGACAAATTCTAAGGAGAAGAACTTGTGGCCTTTAACTGTTAAATTTCTTTGAGTCTTAAGTTTGATAGCTTTTCACTTTCTTTGCTGTGGAGTTCGGGGGTGTTAGACAGTAGTTTAGCTTAAAAAATTTGTAAATCAGATCTTTCTGGATAAAAAAAAATTTGTTTTTTGTTTTTTTTTTCAATTTAAATGATTTATAATTTTATTTGTCTTTTCTCTGTGCTGCCTGAAAATGTGTACATGACATTTAGGTGTCGATATTGGAATGCACATATTTTTTCTCAGTTTTCCCTTTTGATGTGTGTTTTTCAAACCCCTTCTCTATTGAAATTTACTTTGCAGACAGAAGTATGTTCTTTGAGATTTTCACAGAAGTGACGTTTCTGCATTTAAGTGAACCCCCTACCCAAACCATGATAGTTGTAGTACATCGTTCTTTTGTGATACATCTGAGTTTGAATTACATTTTTGGTTTGGCAGGGAGGAATACTACTTGGGCCATCAGCTCTGGGACGGAACAAAAGTTATCTCCAGGCAGTTTTTCCACCAAAGAGTATCACAGTGTTAGACACCTTAGCAAACCTTGGTCTCTTATTCTTTCTGTTCCTGGCAGGCCTAGAGATAGATCCTAAATCCATTCGCCAGACTGGAAGAACAGCCCTTGCCATTGCCATAGCAGGAATCAGCCTCCCATTTGCTTTAGGAATTGGTTCATCATTTGTCCTCCAAGCAACCATATCCAAAGGGGTAGATTCTACTGCATTTCTTGTATTCATGGGTGTGGCCCTTTCGATAACTGCTTTCCCTGTCCTGGCTCGTATTCTGGCTGAGCTGAAACTTTTGACCACTGAAATTGGAAGAATGGCCATGTCAGCTGCAGCAGTTAATGATGTGGCTGCCTGGATTCTACTTGCTCTTGCCGTTGCCCTGTCTGGAAATAACCAGTCTCCCCTTGTTTCATTATGGGTCTTCTTGTCTGGGTGTGTGTTCGTTATTTGTGCAATTCTCATTGTTCCTCCAATCTTCAAATGGATGGCTCAACGATGTCATGAAGGTGAACCTGTTGAGGAGATGTACGTATGTGCTACACTAACTACAGTTCTGGCTGCTGGGTTTATTACTGATACAATTGGAATTCATGCCATGTTTGGCGCTTTTGTGATTGGAGTTCTTGTTCCAAAGGATGGGCCCTTTGCAGGTGCTCTTGTGGAAAAAGTAGAAGATCTTGTATCTGGTCTCTTTCTACCATTGTACTTTGTGTCAAGTGGACTAAAGACCAATGTAACCACAATTCAGGGGATTCAATCGTGGGGTCTTTTGGTTTTGGTCACATTTACTGCCTGTTTTGGGAAGATTTTTGGGACTATTATGGTGTCTCTTTTCTGCAAAGTGCCTGTCCGTGAGGCTTTAGCTCTGGGGTTCCTAATGAACAGCAAAGGATTGGTGGAACTCATCGTCCTCAACATTGGCAAAGATAGGAAGGTAATTATGTAATTTTGCTATTACTGATATAATCAGTGTCATAATTCTTTAACTACAGCTGCTTGCTTATATCAAATAATTTTTTGATGCATATTTGTTGTTTACATTTTGCAGGTCTTGAATGACCAGACTTTTGCCATTATGGTTCTAATGGCTCTGTTTACTACTTTTATCACCACGCCTCTAGTCATTGCGGTGTATAAGCCAGCGAAAAGGGCAAGAATGGCTGATTACAAGTATAAAACAATTGAAAGGAAAAATACAGACACCCAACTGAGGATCTTGGCCTGTTTTCATAGTGCAAGAAACATTCCATCAATCATAAATCTGCTTGAGGCCTCACGAGGTACGAAAAAGCGTGAATGGCTTTGTGTCTATGCAATGCACCTCATGGAGCTCTCTGAGAGGTCATCTGCTATATTGATGGTACACAAGGCGAGAAGAAATGGGTTACCCTTCTGGAATAAGGGCCAGCAATCAAATTCTGACAACGTTGTGGTGGCATTTGAGGCATACCAACAACTGAGCCGTGTGTCCATCAGGCCAATGACTGAAATCTCTTCAATCTCTGATATGCACGAGGACATTTGTACCACTGCTGAGAGCAAAAGAGCTGCAATCATAATTCTTCCATTCCATAAGCACCAGAGGCTAGATGGTACATTAGAGACTACCCGGAATGACTTTCGTTTGGTTAACCAGAGGGTTCTTGAGCATGCACCATGTTCAGTTGGAATTCTGGTTGATCGCGGGCTTGGTGGAGCCACCCACATAGCTGCAAGTAATGTTTCTTATTTCATTACAGTTCTCTTCTTTGGGGGTCATGATGACCGTGAAGCACTTGCCTATGGGGCTCGCATGGCAGAGCACCCCGGTATCAGTTTAATGGTCATTCGCTTCTTAGTGGAACCCGAGATTGTGGGGGAGATTTCCAGAGTTAGTATTGATGACAATTCTGGCACCAAAGTGGGGTCATTAGATGAGGAATGCCTCACGGATTTCAAGCAGAAAACAGCCAAGGATAGCTCGATCATATACGAAGAGAAAGTTGTCAGAAATGCTGCACAAACCATTGCTGTGATCCGTGAGATAGGTCGCTGCAATCTGTTTCTGGTAGGGCGAACACCCGGCGGTGAAGTAGCCTTAGCTTTAAATAGGAAGAGTGAGTGCCCGGAACTGGGGCCTCTGGGGAGCTTGTTAATTTCACCGGATTTCTCTACACCAGCATCAGTCTTGGTAGTGCAACAGTACAATGGTCAGGTATCATTGAATTTGACCTCAGAGATGGAGTAAGAGTCACCTGAAAGAGACTCAGAATCAACATAATTTGATTTCCATTGGTCTGAATATGGAGTTGGATTGGTTTGGACTGTGACTTAATGTTCTAAGTATGCAAAGTGTAGGCTCCCATCATTGAATATAATCATTGGATTGTGCTAAAAATTCTAGCAATTAGTCACAGAATTAATATTATCTCCAGTCTTTTTGAAGAATAAATATATATATATATCTCCATTCTATTTGTTTGTTGCTGGTAAACAGATGATGTAATCTACTGGAATGTCCAATACTATGCATTTAAATTTAATCCCATGCTCCATAAGCTGAACACTAGAAAATATATTCTATGTTTTACTCTAAACACTAGAAAATTTACTCAGAGACCCCATACTCATTTGAATGAATTAGATGGCATTGGCCACAGCAGCATCTCAACTGACACAGAAACCAACATGTATGAGGATGGGAACAGAGAGGACATAACTCTGTGTATGTTGCCAACTAAGGATAAATACAAAAAAAGAGTTATAGTCAGCAGGTTATTCTCTAATCTGAGCCAGCTGGGTTGAGTGCTGCATTTTTCTCTAATCTGTTTGTCCATGGCTACTACACATTTGTTTAATAGAGAGCATCATATTGTTATTTTCAACAGCCTGACCCGAAAATTTAACTTAGTCTAATCTCGTTCTTTTATGGTACAAGTTGAGCAAAGTTAATCACAAGTGGCTAAGTTTTGCTTAGAAAACTATTTTAAATGGAAGGGGCAACGATATAGCAAATTAGTATGATGTAAGCATGTAAAATAAATACTACTATATTAGAATAAATAATGTTTGAGATCTGTACCCTCTCCAAATTCTTTTATACTACCATGCATGCATTCAATTTCATGGTTATCCAAAAGTCTATATTATAGATTATCATCATAGACAGTAAGACCATATGAATAATTCATGAACAATTGCTAGTCTAAAACTTCAACCTTCAGAAATTAATTTCAAAGACAAAGTCCGTAGTCATATTGTTTATAAATGTTATTTAATAACCATCCTGGTTATTTTCTTCTTGACCTCTGCTGCCCTGCTTGTCATAAGCCATAATGGGAGCAAGAAAGTCCATTGTTCTTTTTTTCTTCTTGTTCATGTTCCTTGCATTATCTTCAGCCTTCCCAAGAAATAGAAGCCACTACAAACCATGCAAGAGCTTAGTGCTATACTTCCATGACATTGTTTACAATGGCAAAAATTCTGCAAATGCTACATCTGCAATTGTTGCAGCTCCTGAAGGAGCTAATTTAACCAGCTTGGCACCCCAATCTTATTTTGGGAACATTGCAGTTTTCGATGACCCCATTACTCTTGACAACAATCTGCACTCAAAGCCTGTTGGCAGGGCACAAGGACTTTACTTGTATGATACAAAGAACACAATCACTGCTTGGCTTGGGTTCTCATTTGTTCTGAATACCACAAACTACCAAGGCAGCATAAATTTCATTGGAGACAATCCGGTTATGCTGAAAACCCGGGATATATCCATTGTGGGTGGCACCGGAGATTTTTTCATGCACCGGGGAATTGCAACCATAATGACTGCTGCACTTGAAATTTAAAAGTACTTCAGCCTCCGAGTGGATATCAAATTCTATGAGTGTTGGTGAATTTAAGCATGTCAACATAAATTCTGAGTTTTCGTATGTGAGAACTGAGAATTGGTCTTCAAGTATATATGTTCTGTTTCACGCAGGGTTTTCTATTTTTTGGTCAATTGCATGGTGTGCTTTATTTGAGAGTTTTTGGTTGATTGCAGTTAAGCTCTTAGCTTAGCTAGTCAATAAAAAAGTAATAATATTATGGTTAGTCACCATTGTAATTTCAGATCCTTTTTCCTTATATATAGCTCTCTATGACATGAGTGTAACATACTATATAGTGTCCACCTCCAATGATAACCACTTGTACAGAGTTAACATATCTCTTAAGGAAAATGCTAGGGAGACCATTTCTTTGTATTATCTAGTCTACCATTTCTCTAATAGAGGTGGGCTTCATTTGTATTGATGGATCTCATCTCTATTAGAGAGATGATACATTAGATGGCTAGCACCTGCCATCTCTTAAAAAACAATACTTCATTTTTGTTTGGTCTGCCAAGCATATTTGTGGGAGATATTTGCAAAAGAGCTTTGCTAGTGACAATGGCGGTGGTTGTTGTTGTTAGCATTTCACTTTACAAAATAGACAAGGTCGATATGTTGCTTCTTATCATTGGCTTAGCAGCATCTCAACTAACACTGAAACCAACATGTATATATGAGGCTGGCTAACAGAGATGACACATGAGTTAAAACCTTATATTAATAAAATGTTGTTAATATAACGCTACATTGGCAACTTAATTAGGATACATACAACAAAAGAGTTAACATTATATTAACAAACTGCACATTGTAATTAAGTGGGGTTATGTTTTTTTTATTTTTTTTTATGCCAAAACAGATGCTCAACGTAAAATTACACATTGTCACTCATAACATTCAATTAAAATTCTCAAATGCTTAGTTACAACGATCGAGTAATGTTAAATGGACCACATTTTTAAACCACATTTAAAGTAAGACTTGCATATATAGATGTTTATACATGATTTACATTGTGAATATGGTACAAATAATTTTAATGTTCCAAATATAAAACTCCTACTCTTGCAAGATTAGGTAGCTACCACTGTTTCAAGCTTTAATACTAGCTACCTAGTAGCTACTACAGTCAAAGAGGCACATAAATTGGGCATATTCTTCAATAAATGCCTAGGATTAAAAAGACAAGGTTTATTCATACCATTGCCCCCTGTGAGATACACTTTTTTTCACTTTGCCCCCTGAAACTTAAATCCTCTCAGTTTGCCACTTGAACTTCACACAGTTGTTGCAAAAGACCCTATGCCGTCAACTCTGTCAATTTTTCCTTTAAAATAGCTGACATGGCACCTATATGGCATGGGTGAGAACATTTTCTAGTTATGTAAGATCCATGTGGACAAAAAAAATTATAAAAAATTGACATAGATCTTATTATTTTTTAGTTTAAAAATTGTTTTTTATTATTTTTTTTTGTTCACTTGAATTTTACATAATTAAAAAAGGGTCTCACTCATGCCATATAGGTGCCACGTCAGCTATTTTAACGGAAAAATTGAAAGAGTTGACGGCATAGGGTCTTTTGCAACAACTGTGTGAAGTTCAGGTAGTAAACTGAGAGGATTTAAGTTTCAGGGGCAAAGTGAAAAAAAGTGTATCTCATATGGGGCAATGGTGTGAATAAGCCAAAAGACAAACTAGCAACCCCGAAATGGCAGTATAAATTGCACCAATTAGGCGCTTCAATCTAATTAACACAACCAAAATCAGATCAGACAATAACAACCATGACAACATTTGCAGCAAAAACTCCTTTCATTATTTTGGTCCTCATTATATTCCCATCTGTGTTGGCATCCAAGAAAGCATTCAAGCAAGAGAAACCATGCAAGAGGATGGTGCTCTATTACCACGACATCTTATTTGACGGCACGGATGCTGCAAATGCAACGTCCGCTGCAGCAACAAATGCAACAAAGCTTGGCAACTTTCAGTTTGGAAAGCTGGTTGTGTTTCATGATCCTATGACAAAAGACAGAAATCTTCTGTCGCCTCCCGTTGCTAAAGCTCAGGGTTTCTATTTCTACGACATGAAGGACGACTTCACTGCTTGGTTTGCATACACTTTGGTGTTCAATTCGACCGAGCACAAGGGCACGCTGAATATAATGGGTGCGGATTTGATGATGGAGAAGACTAGGGATCTGTCAGTGGTTGGAGGAACAGAAGATTTCTTCATGGCTAGAGGGATTGTCACTTTTCAGACTGATACTTTACAGGGTATCAAGTATTTTCGACTTAAGATGGACATCAAGTTGTACGAATGTTATTAATTAGGCTAAGATTGACGTCGCAACTCAGTGAACAATTCTTGCATATGACGAGTGTATACAACACCCTTCTCGTAATAAACTCATGATCATGTACCAGTACTTGATTACTTATCATATATGACACATGTTGTATGTAAAAATTTATCCTATAAAGCTATAATCTAGGTGTCACGAGTGTCATAATAATATAATTCGATGACAATTCCTATTTGCTTTCACTATGCGGGAAGGTACTTCAATTATTGTAATCTCACTAATAAATAGAGGACTAAGGAAGGTGTGTTCCACTAGTGTGTTATGATTAATTAGTAGTACTGAGCCAAGCTTAAACTTCTAGTTTGCAGGTGTGCAAGTCAGTAAGTAACAAAAGTTTGCATGGAAAAATTAGTCTTTTAAGCTAAAAGACTAATTTCCAGCTCATAGATTTCCTCGTTTTTCTATTTCTGTTTCTGATTTGTGCTTTTGGCATTATGAGTTCTCTAATTAATTTATTCGGGACCGTTCTGTTTGAGGAATTATGTAATTATGCTTGAGCTTAAAATTTCCGCTTCATTTTTAAAAGTAATGGCTGGTATGCTTGTTTAAATGCAAGTTCACGATCACAATTAATTAATTTGCTTTACTTCTACAATTTAACATTGGTAATTCTACTTTCAATACAGATTGTTCAGATTGTGCTAACTAATCTCAACCTCGATATATGCACCTATATATTCGTCCATCATACAAAGTTAACATCCACACTTAACAAAAAAAATAGGATAG
The DNA here is from genome assembly GCF_963921425.1 of Dryas octopetala. NCBI lineage: Eukaryota > Viridiplantae > Streptophyta > Magnoliopsida > Rosales > Rosaceae > Dryas > Dryas octopetala. The sequence continues at coordinate 12,270,515 of NC_141374.1, read as the reverse complement.
CGATTTTCACACTCCATTTTTCTCCTCTTACACTTTCTTTATTTCTTTAATGCTTTTTTATATAATTTTATTACTTATGTTTCAAAATCTACCCCTTCATAGCATTAGAAGAGTGTTGTACTTTCAGGAAAAAAAAAAAAAACTGCTGTACTCCTTCGCAGCCCAGAATTAAGTGATACATCCTTTGTCCTTTGTATTCTTACGTACTCGATCTACTCATAGTTTAGATCTCTTTTACTAAAAGATTTCGTTCAACTCTCTAAATTAGAGAAGAAAATAATGAATGTTGGATCTTATGTTGTAAGAAAAAATGGAAATCTTGGATCTTGAATTGATGAAGGCTCTGGTATTTTGTTGCCATAATTTCATTTTTTATGTTTTTGGCTTAAAGTTTGAAGTTTTTTGGTCAATGAACATCAATAACCTCCTGTACAACTGTGGGACTAGGATGCATATTTTAAACCATTACTTTGGCCATATTCTAAAAAAATGGGGTGGAAATTAAGCTACAAAGGAATGCATTGAGTGGATCTGAAGATGCGGATCATGATTACTCTAGCAATACCTCCGATCTTGGTGACTGATGGGCCATAATTAATCTGCCATGTTTAATTGATGAGAGGCCCAATGATATTGGACCTCAAAGCCCAAATTAAAGATTAACTCAGTTATTAAATAACTGAGTAAGAGATAGAACCTATTAATAAACTGCTTCGACAGTTAAAATATAGGAGAAGATTCCTCCTCCAATTTAGGAATTAACTCCTCGGATGAAGAGCTATAAAGCTCGGCAGAATCAAGAGTGGAAGGGGGGGTGATGATATATAATTTATAAATAAAAATTCATAAATCAATGACTAACTTAAGCATTGGAGACCCATTGGAGATGAATCTCCCTTTGGGCAGTTAGGATGCAATTGCTATATTTTGCACAAGATATAGACGATCAAAGTGATACTATGCTGCGTGTAGTTAAGAGAAAATTTGAGGCTCATAAGTGACAATTAAGTAGAATGATTTATGGAACCTGCATTATATCATTATTGATGAAGCCTCAATTCTTAACTCATTCAGTTAAGAATACAATCTAATCAAAGATATATCTAAATTCATAATCTAACAACATAATGATGTCTTTAGCACAGAAAAAAAAACATAATATATAAGTAATGTGCTTAACAAGATAAAATTTCCGTTACATTATGATTAATTATGTATATATCCATTCAAACAGGATCGATGCACTTTAGATCTTATATCATCTTTTGTGAGAACGGTGAAAATTAATCGGTCAACTTCTAGCTAGGTTATGAGTATTTGGTGTTTGTCTCAAGAACGTACCCTTGCAAGTTGCAACCAAGGTAGCCTTACTATATGTCTTAGTGGTTATTAGAGCATTCACAATAGTTATTCAATAGTTCAAAAGAATTTTGACATCTATTAAACTGAATTATAGTTTTACTTGTAATGACACGACACAGTTTAATAACTTCATGTCAATAATTATATCTTTTTAAATGTTGCCTTATGTACTCAAATAAAATAAAATAGATAAATTTAATTATGTTAAAAATTATACCATTGAAATGGCCTAAAAAAGATCTTTAAAAAGAGAGCAATTTTGGATATATTAAAAAAAAAAAAAAATTTGTGGCCAACTTTTATATTGAAAGGTAACAAAAATTGTAATACATTTATTTTTTTTAAAAAAATATAAACTTCAAGTGACAGGTGTCACCCGCTCAATATTGGTTTTCTCTTTTTTGGTTCTCTCTCTTCTGTAAGCCCATGTGACATGTGGGGCCCTTGTCTGGTGCTATTGCAATTCATAACAGAGTGCTATTTCATGCACCCTCTATTGCAATTGCAATGAACTAAACTATAGCTAGCACTGCAAGTGGATTTGAATCCATTAGTTCAATTTCATGCAATAAAATTGCATTGAACACCAACATTACGAATGCTCTTAATGCTCGTTGCAATTAATCATAACACTTAGGCCTTCCACTATGGTAAACCCATTTTTTGTGACCCAAAACCCATTTTGGGTCACAAATAGTGCTGTGACTCAATTTTCACTGCAATGGTGTTATGACCCATTTTGGGTCACAGTGTTTTATACATATTTAAAATATGACTAATATTGATTAAGTGATGTTTAATTTATAATTTAAAATCTAAAATATAATAAAAATTATTTTATTGGTCTTATTTTAATGAGATCTTTAAAATAAGGTCAATATTGAATATATTTAAAATAAGAAAATTTCATAAATTAGACAACATAATTTTACAACATCGGGACTTCAACAATCATAAAAATAAAAAAAAAAACAACACGATGATTTAAAGAAAAAACAAGAACAATATGATGACTAAAAAATAAATTTGTACAAATTTGGTGTAGTGGGGTTGTAGTTTGTGATGAAAAATTATGAGTGTTGTATGATATATATATATATATATAGACCCATTTGAGAATATAGCTGTTGGAGGGTTTGAGGAATTTTTTAAAATTTTTTAGAAATTTTTGGCAATTTTTCGGTTACTATTTCTATTTTAAATGATTTAAAAAAAAAGGCTTGAGCGATCTGGACCGTTGATTATCAACGGTCCATTAATCTAGGCCTTTGATTTCTAACCGGCCATCTAAAAAAAACAAAAAAACAAACAATGGCAGCCATTGATCACCAACGGTCATTTAATCTGGATTGTTGGTGACCAGCCAACAAAGCCACACGTCAACAAAGCAAGCGCAGCCCACAAGAAAAGCAAACCCAGTTGATTCCCTTATGTTCAGCCGACAAGAAAAGCAAGCGGGCCCACCAACTTTTTAGCTGCTTTTCCCTCTCTCCTCACGTGGGTAGGCTTTTGTTGGTTTTGGGTCACAGCCATTTTGGCTCACATTGAGACCCGAATTTGGGTTACATTTTGAGTTACTCTCTCTTTTGGGTTACATTTTCCGGCCCATAGTGCTAGGGTGTGAGCCATTTGTGACCCAAAATGGGTTTTGAGTCACATTTTCAGGTGCCATAGTGGAAGGCCTTAATGAGCCTCATGATTGTTTAGGCTTTAGGGTATGTTCTGTAATATTTTATGCTTTTCTTTTTTAATAAGAAATAAAAATTTTTAAAAAGTAAGAATAGAAATGATAGATTGAAGCAGAGAGAAGAAAATATATATCAAATGAAAAATCAAAAAGCTAAAAAGAAGGTTTAATTTTTTTAAAAAAGTCCAGTTGAAAAATAAGACTGATATCTCAGCCTACGTGCTATAGTAAATTTTAGTCTAGTCCATTTTAATGAAACGCGCGTAACACATAACCCACCGAGCACTCGATACTGTTCACCAAGTGTTCAACAATTGCCATTGTCAGACAGTAACAATTATTGCCACTGTGCAATAGTAGTTATTTGAATTGCATAACAATAATAATACTTATAGATATACTTTATGTCTTTTCTTACATAAACATGTCAAAAATTAATAAAACCATCATAAAACACAAAATTCAAGCTTATGGAATTACATTCATCCGTGTTTTTACGTAAAAATGATTGTTACTAATTGCCACTGTTCGAAAATGGCAATTCGCCCAATTAAAAAAAAAAAAAAGTGGACCTATTTGTCATTGCAACTTTTTAAGTGAGTTAGTTAATTTATCATTAAGCTCATGTAAAATAGATTTTAAAGTAAAAATAATTTTTAAGATTTTTGCTATTTTATTTTAAGTTTTAGTTTTAGTTTCAAAGGTCCATTGATTTTAACTACTAAATTTCAATAACTTTTTAGTTTAGGTATTAAAATTAAATAGCATTTTAGATTAGATACTAGTTGAAAAGTCAAACAAATTAATAAAGTAAAAGGTCTATTGATTTTAACTACTAAATTTCAATAACTTTTTAGTTTAGGTACCAAAATTAAATAGCATTTTAGATTAGGTACTAGTTGAAAAGTCAAACAAATTAATAAAGTAAAAGGTATTAGAATTTACATATATTACATCACATGCCACTACAATAAAATAATAAAAATAATATTACATCACAAATATTACATTAATTTATACTATATTGTATTAAAAAAAAAAAATCAATCCAGTCACAACTTAACTGTGACTGTCTTGGTAAATTGAAAGAGACAGCTCACACCACTATATTATATATTATTTTGACCTCTATTTATACTATAATTTCTCTAAAAAAAATTCAATTAAGTCACAACTAAATTTGAAGTTGTGAGTGTCGTACAGTCACAACTAAATGTGAAGTTGAGACTACATGCATTAGCAAATTTTCAAGATAATATAAAAGTCTCAAGGGCAATTTTGTCAAAACCTTATAAATTTTAACTAACACTCATCATATGTGAGCCAAAGGATAAAAATGTCAAATATAAAAGGCTCAAATCAAAGGGGCCAACATATTTGTGACCTAATCTAAAAAACTACATTTAAATTTGGTAGTTCAATTGAAAAATTATATGGTCTTCATGCTATACCAAAAAATTATTGAGATTTGATATTTAATTCTAATTTTTTATAAAGTAAAAGGTATTAGAATTTATAAATATTACATCACATGCCACTATAATAAAAAAATAAAAATAATATTACATTAATTTATACTATATTGTATTAAAAAAAAAAAATCAATCAAGTCACAACTTAACTGTGACTGTCATGGTAAATTGAACGAGACAACTCACACTACTATACTATATATTATTTTGAGTAAAAGTATTGTTTTGACCTCTATTTATAAATTTTAACTGACACTCATCATATGTGGGCCAAAGGATAAAAATGTCAAATGAAAAAGACTCAAATCAAAGGGGCCAACATATTTGTGACCTAATCTAAAAAACTACATTTAAATTTAGTAGTTCAATTGAAATATTATATTGTCTTTATGCTATACCAAAAAATATTGAAATTTGGTATTTAATCTTAATTTTTTATAGTTTCAAAGACATGATTCGTAACTCACATTCCTATTTTTTAGTATTTATAACATAAATTTCCCTTCAATTTCTACCAAACAAAACATTCCCATCCAATATGCATGAAACATTGAGACGTGAATTTGATTGGTGGATTGTACAACAGCTACCTTTGTACTTTGTGATCTATCCACTCTGTGTATTCTTTTAATTTGTCGAGTTCAAATTCTTTGTGAAACTCTAGAGCATTTATGCCTACACTCAAGGTTAAAGTTCTTTTGTGTGATTTCTCTCTCTTAATTAGAAGGTATGCTTTCAGTAATTATACATCATGCGAGAGTGTAGTTCATAGAATGACTTTCGTTTGGACTGATCGAAGAAGAAATATTGTTCAAATAAAACGCAATACAAGCTAGATATTAGTTTGCTCCATAAAAAACAAAAGTTAATACTCAATTATATATACAATCTATAAAATCGAAGCTAAGCAACCCTAATCCAAACAAGTAAGAAGTGCTATCCTTTACAATAGAAATTAAGAATTGCAACGCTATAATTTTAATTTCTCTATAATCAAACCGACGATCTGTGTGAGGAAATTTATATTAATTCTTGAAGCTTCCTCTTCTTTCAGTCCAACTTCAAGGCAAGCCTTTTAAATTGTCAATTATTCTAGCCGGCTAAGTTGAGTAGTGCTCCAATATTCCAATGTCGGCTGATCTGTTTGTCCACAGCTACTACACATTTGTTTAATAGAGAGCATCATATTCTTCTACCAAAATAGTTATACATAGCAAGTCACAAGATAAGACACCACTACCAGGGTGACTGAGGGTGTATCTCCTACTAAACAGAGATTAGATAATCATATATAAAGGCCAGTCTTGAATAAACTAATAAGGATGTATATGATTCGCCCCACCAGCCTAAAATGTTGTTAATTATTTCGTTTTCAATTAAAGAATAATTTATTATCCGCAAAAAAAAATTAATAAAAACTCCATATAATAGACACCACTAAAGTTGAAACCAAAATTATTTTATGTCAAAAAATATTAATTATTGTTATTGGAAATGACAATGGGGATTGGAATTAAGTCGGTTGTAGGACAATATGCATTGCACAAAAGTTGTTACCGCCCTATATATCCATTCTCTAATATCGGTGCAGCACCCTATTATTTGTCGGTTCTGAGTGTTGTTTTTCTTGTTTGAAGCTTTTGTTATCTCGGTTTGTTTTTTCCTTTGTCCGATGCAATTTTCCTTTTTCTGTTGTATTGCTTTGTTTGCTCTTTGGGCTGTTCCATTTCTTTAATGAAGTATCTTCTTGGCCAAAAAAAAATGTTTATATTTTGTTTTGGCAAAACAAAGAAAAATTATGTTTTCTTTATTCAAGGAAAGAGAATCGAATTTGGGTGCAACACTCTTATTATAAATTAAAAAGTTTATGTTTTTAATTTTACGATCCTTAGAATTCGAAGTAGGCTACCAAATAACTTCTTAAAAAAAATTATATTAAGTTCATCGAGTTAAATTTTCTATTCACAATCATGAAATTGTAATTAGTTTTATAGTAAACTATTCAAAACCTCCAAATCAGAGCTTAATTATTTCAAAACCTCCACCTTTACTAAAACTAATTCAAAACCCCCTATTAGTCACTTAAACTCTCCCAAAACCCCCTGGTCAACTAACACCCAGCTAAGTTTGACCCCCTTTTATTTTGATTTTCCGATTATAACCCTGGTCACTTAATCTGTTTCATATTTCTCAGGCTCACTCACTCACTCACAACTGAATTTAGTCTATAGTTGTTTGATAGGCTCATATCGATGGCTTGCTGTGTTGGCTACTCCTCTCATCTCGATGACTTGTTGTATTGTTGTTTTTTTTTTTATAAGGTTGCTGTGTTCTTTTTAGTGAAACATAATTCAGTAAAGTGTAACTGTTTTAGTGAAGTGTAATTGTTTTAGTGAAGGTGTAATTGTTTTTTAACTAAGGTGTAATTGCATTTTAGTCAAGGTGTAATTGTTTCATCACTTAATTCAGTTTCAGTAACTGAATTCATAACTGAATTCTTCAATTTAGTGTAACTGAATTTCTAAAATTCAGTTTCAGTGTAATTGAATTCTTGAAATTCAGTTTTAGTGTAATGAAATTCAATTTCAGTGTTTGATTTTAGTTTTAGCGAAATATTGAGTTTTAGCAAAAACTTCAATTCCAGAAAAAAAAAAAAAAAACAGTTTCACCAAAATTCAGTTACAGTGATGTCAACACGTGTCAGCATGCGTCAGCGCGCGTCAGCATGCGTCAGAAGGGTAATTTAGGATTATAAGTTATAGGAGGTTTTGAAAGAGTTTCTAGATGGGTGGGGTTTAGGCAAATTTTTTTTGTGATCAGGGGGTTTAAAATTAGGCACTATTAGTTTTAAATCCTTGATAAGATCTAAGTTAAATCATACAGTATGATGATTAAATTACTAAATTTGTATATAATCCAATATATAAGAATTAAGTGATAAATCTTGATATGTTATTATCCAAATTGTAAATGGAAGAACTTATAATTAAAACTATCCTATAAATTTACATTAATTAAAAACTTTTGGGTTTATTTCATATTTAGTACCTAAACTTTGACCCTTGTCTTAATGTGGTACCTAAACTTTTATTTGTCCCAATTGAGTACCTAAACTTTTATTTTGTGTCTAATAGGTACCAAAATGAATTTTTGTTAAAATTGTCAATAAAAATTAGGGGCAATATAGTCAAAGTATATTTTAATTATTTTCTTTATATGTTTAAAATTATTAAAAAAAAAACACACAACAAACAAAAAAATTTAAAAATTAAAATTAAAATATAAATTTTTTGAAATGACTATATTGCCCCTAACTTTTGTTGATAATTTTAACAGAAATTCATTTTGGTACCTATTAGACATAAAATAAAAGTTTAGGTACTCAATTAGGACAAATAAAAGTTTAGGTACCACATTAAGACAATGGTCAAAGTTCAGGTACTAAATATGAAAAAAACCCAAACTTTTTTTTGTTAGATTGATATATATATATATATTATTGGCCATATATATATCTCTTAATAGATTAAGTTTTTGGGATATAGTAATTATCTAGCATGATATTAGAGTCAGATTTATTAGAGATTTTGAGACGAATCCATTTTTGTTTGTCAGTATAAACTTTTGAAGTATAATAGTTATCTAAGTTTTTTAAATTCAAGAAAGGATGAAGAATCACCATTGGTTGGAGCTCACATTGGGTTCATGCTATAGTTCTGTTTGCCTTGAATCTGATGCACATGATGGTCATCGTATGGATGAAACCTATGAAGCACGGATACGGATACGGATACGGATACGGATACGGCGATACGATATGATACGATACGACACAGGGATATGACAAATCTCAAAAAATTAGGATACGATACGTCGTGGATACGGCAATTAAAAATATATATTAATATATAATAATAATATAAATAATTTAAAATATACTTTAAATAATATAAAATTTCAAATTCATCATCTAAATCCAAATTTAAATTTAATCAACTTCAATATTCCTATTCAATGAATAAAACAGTCTCCAATAATAGTTCATCAAGAGAAATGTTAGTAATTTTAAGCATCACACCTATTCAATGAAGATGGGAACTAAGAAGACTATTTCAAAGATATAGTAATATTAGCATTATATTAGTTGATACTATAATATTATATTTGAATATTATAATAATATAATTTTTTTTTTGGTCGAATATTATAATATTATATTTGAAAAGTGAAAAAGTAGAAACAATTGACTCAATTGAGATATTAGTTGATGGAGTGCACATTTGCACGTGAGGAACTAGAAAGATATAAGGAGAAGGCCAAGGCCAGATATTACACAGAGAGAGAGGCCAGATATTAGAGAGAGAAGTAAAGAACAGATAAAATTACAGAAGATGAGAGGAGAATAGGTCGCCACTCGTCGGCATCGGTCTCTCGAGACTTTCTCCACACTCCACAGGGATGAAGAAGCTAGAAGAAATCAGAAATGAAGAATTGAGTTCTGGGTAGTCTGGATAATTGGGAATCTTTACATCTTTACATATTACCCATCTCGAGAGCAAAGGATACACATATCCAACCAGTCAACCACGTATCCGTTGACCCAGATACATATCCAATGCGTATCCGAGCGTATTGTATCTGTTGGTATATCCGATACGGGATACGGCACCAAAATCGCGTATCCATGCTTCAGAGGATGAAACTAAGGGAATTTGGGCTTTGTTTGCTAATTCTAGTTGCTCATTTGCTTGCTCCACATGCGTTGTCTTGTGGTTCAATGTTGAGTTATTGGCTTGGTGAAGCTCCTTATTGGCTTCATGACCAGCTTGCAACTGACTTTATAATTCCCTCGTAGTTTCAATATTAATGATCTCTCATTCAATAAATAAAAAAAAAAAGAGACGGTCGCGGTGTAAGAGTGTCTTTATTATTAGAGCTGTAATTTCCACAGTTTAGAGTTTCATTTGAATGTGTTAAGAGGCCCACTTGACTTATCTAACTCACCTACCGTATATATAAAGACATATATTATATGTCGCTTTTCATATGGACCAGCGTGAAATATATTATATGTCACTTTTCATATGAACCAGCGTGCACTAATCAACACTTACCTCCACCAATCTCTCACCAGGCACCAGAATAGAATGCAAAAATATTGCAGAAAAATTGGACCGCAATCAGCGTACTAGTCGTGAAAAATATTGCAGAATGATCCAAAACTAGATATTGTTTTTATGGAAAGCTAAGAATATGCCAATTATTTGAGCATCTTTGTTTTCTGATCCATGTTAATTTGACAAATGATTTCTAATCAAGAGTAATATTGTTTCAATATAACATGTAGACTATACATATTCAAATATGATTCTATTTTATCAATAATTTAATTTGACAGCCCTAATAATATAACATGAAATTTAGATTCCCCCATAACATGTATTATTTTTAGCAACTTGACCTGAAAATTGAACTTAATTAATTTAATCTCGTTCTGGTCGTGCTCCTCATAGTACCAGTTTGGTATTGCTGTGAGAAAAAACAGCTGTGAAGTAAAGTCAGCTGTAAAGTAAAGCAGTTGAGTATTTAGTAAACTATGTTTTCAAAAGTGCTGTGAGTGCAAAAAACAGTATCAAAGTATTTGGTAAATGTTAATATAAAAATGTTGTGACCGTATATAATTACTAAAATGAACATGATGCTGAAAGTGCATTTTACTTATTTGTTTGGTAAAAGTAAAATGTTTTTTTTTTACTTGTTTTTGAAATTTTTTACCACAAATTTGTATTAGCATTAATTTTTCTAAGAACAACATTATTAAATAAGTATGCCTATTATTTTTTTAGGTATATTATAATTTTAATCGTATAAATAAAATATCATAATTAATTATCACAATATAAAATATAACTAACAATGGACATATTTTTTAATTTAAAATAAACAAATAAAAATTATATAAATCAATGAGGGTATTATGGGTAAAATAAAATATTCATTGTTGTTGTGAGTCACTGCAGCTTTCAAAAACACCTAGAAACCTGCTTTCTGTTTTTGCTGTGGGAGTTGAGAATTGCGGGAAAAAGCAATTTTTTATTTTTTTTACCAAACACCAAAACTGCTGTAGGTGATTGAGAATTGTCATCCACAACAGCTTTTGGGTCCTCCACCTCAATCCCAAACGGGGCCTTAGTCTATGCCAGAAGTGTCAATAGTCTTATAGCACGGAAGTTTCAAAGTCTATGTTATCAAATTATCAATCTGAATTATAAATCAATTAAGTAGAATTCTTTATTTTATTGTGTGGTTCAAATTAAGAGTCTAACAACATAATATATTAAATTGTCGAACAACATTAACCATCATGACTGTAATGTATTAGAATACAATAATCTGTATACTCTCCCCAATTTCTTTTTTACTACCATGCATGCTTTCATTTTCATGGTTATCGTAAAGTCTTTGTATTAACATCATAGAAAGACCATATACATTCAGAAATCATTTCAAAGGCAAAGTCCTTAGTCATTATTATCTTAGATCCAGAAAAAGAGGGATGTGGAATAAAGGATATCATCTATGCTACACTTGGGAGTCAAACTAAGGCTCTACAACATCTTATTTAATAATCATATTCTGGTTATTTTCTTGGTGATGTACATTATATGGCTCTACACATCAAATTATACTCCAAGTGGAACTTTCAAACTTTTGGATTAATTAATCCCGCTTCCAAGTGCTTATATAATGCCATGAATTGGGACTGATAGCAAACTCCCAAGTAGCTAGTTATTAGCAAAAGCTCATCCCTTTGGAGCTCAGAATATTCCTTTCCTCTGTTCCCTTTGAGCTCTGCAGCCTCTGCTTTTCATAACCCATAATGGGGGCAAGAAAATCCATTGCTCTTTTTTCCTTCTTCTTCATGTTCCTTGCTTTGTCTTCAGCCCACCCAAGAAGTAAAAACCAATATAAACCATGCAAGCACCTAGTGCTGTACTTCCATGACATTATTTACAATGGCAAAAATGCTGCTAATGCTACCTCTGCAATTGTTGCAGCCCCTCAAGGAGCTAATTTGACCATCTATGCACCCCAATCTTATTTTGGGAACATTGTAGTTTTCGATGACCCCATTACCCTTGACAACAATCTGCACTCAAAGCCTGTTGGCAGGGCACAAGGACTCTACTTGTATGTTACAAAGAACACAATCACTGCTTGGCTTGGGTTCTCATTTGTTCTGAATACCACAAACTACCAAGGCAGCATAAATTTCATTGGAGACAATCCGGTTATGCTGAAAACCCGGGATATATCCATTGTGGGTGGCACCGGAGATTTTTTCATGCACCGGGGAATTGCAACCATAATGACTGATGCGTATGAAGGTGAAGTGTACTTCAGGCTCCGAGTGGATATCAAATTCTATGAGTGTTGGTGAATTTAAGCATATTAGCATTAATTCTGAGTTTTCGAATGTGAGAATGAGAGTGGTGTTCAAATATGTTCTGTTTCATGCATGGTGTGCTATTTTTTAGTCAATTGCATGGTGTGCTTTATTTGAGAGTTTTTGGTTGATTGCAGTTAAGCTCTTAGCTTAGCTAGTCAATAAAAAAGTAATAATATTATGGTTAGTCACCATTGTAATGTCAGATCGTTTTTCCTTATTTATAGCTCTCTATGACATGAGTCTAACGTACTATATGGCCACCTCCAATGATAACCACTTGTACAGAGTTAACATATCCCTTAAGAAAAATGCTAAGGAGACCATCTCTTTGTATCATCTAGTGTACTATTTCTCTAATAGAGATGAGTCTTATTTGTATTGGTGAATCTCACCTCACATTAGATGGTACAAAGAGATGGTCTCCCTAGCACTAACCATTTCTTAAAAAACAATACTTCGTTTTGGTTTGGTCTGCCAAGCATATTTGTGGGAGATATTTGCAAAAGAGCTTTGCTAGTGACAATGGTGGCGGTTGTTGTTGTTAGCATTTCACTTTACAAAATAGACAAGGTCGATATGTTGCTTCTTATCATTGGCTTAGCAGCATCTCAACTAACACTGAAACCAACATGTATATATGAGGCTGGCTAACAGAGATGACACAAGAGTTAAAACCTTATATTAATAAAATGTTGTTAATATAACGCTACATTGGCAACTTAATTAGGACACATACAACAAAAGAGTTAACATTATATTAACAAACTGCACATTGTAATTAAGTGGGGTTATGGTTTTTTTTTTTTTTTAATGCCAAAACAGATGCTCAACGTAAAATTACACATTGTCACTCATAACATCCAACTAAAATTCTCAAATGCTTAGTCACGACGATCGAGTAATGTTAAATTGACCACATTTTTAAACCACATTTAATATAAGACTTGCATATATAGATGTTTATACATGATTTACCTCGTGAATATGGTACAAATAGTTTTAATGTTCCATATATAAAACTCCTACTCTTGCAAGATTAGGTAGCTACCACTGTTTCAAGCTTTAATACTAGCTACCTAGTAGCTACTACAGCCAAAGAGGCACATAAATTGGGCATATTCTTCAATAAATTCCTAGGATTAAAAAGACAAACTAGCAACCCCGAAATGGCAGTATAAATTGCACCAATTAGGCGCTTCAATCTAATTAACACAACCAAAATCAGATCAGAGAATAACAACCATGACAACATTTGCAGCAAAAACTCCTTTCATTATTTTGGTCCTCATTATATTCCCATCTGTGTTGGCATCCAAGAAAGCATTCAAGCAAGAGAAACCATGCAAGAGGATGGTGCTCTATTACCACGACATCTTATTTGACGGCACGGATGCTGCAAATGCAACGTCCGCTGCAGCAACAAATGCAACAAAGCTTGGCAACTTTCAGTTTGGAAAGCTGGTTGTGTTTCATGATCCTATGACAAAAGACAGAAATCTTCTGTCGCCTCCCGTTGCTAAAGCTCAGGGTTTCTATTTCTACGACATGAAGGACGACTTCACTGCTTGGTTTGCATACACTTTGGTGTTCAATTCGACCGAGCACAAGGGCACGCTGAATATAATGGGTGCGGATTTGATGATGGAGAAGACTAGGGATCTGTCAGTGGTTGGAGGAACAGGAGATTTCTTCATGGCTAGAGGGATTGTCACTTTTCAGACTGATACTTTACAGGGTATCAATTATTTTCGACTTAAGATGGACATCAAGTTGTACGAATGTTATTAATTGGGCTAAGATTGACGTCGCAACTCAGAGAACAATTCTTGTATACGACGAGTGTATACAACACCCTTCTCGTAATAAACTCATAATCATGTACCAGTACTTGATTATTTATCATATATGACACCTGTTGTATGTAAAAATTTATCCTATAAAGCTATAATCTAGGTGTCATAATAATATAATTCGATGGCAATTCCTATTTGCTTTCACTATGCGGGAAGGTACTTCAACTATTGTAATCTCACTAATAAATAGAGGACTAAGGAAGGTGTGTTCCACTAGTGTGTTATGATTAATTAGTAGTATTGAGCCAAGCTTAAACTTCTAGTTTGCAGGACTTCTAGTTTGCAGGTGTGAAAGTCAGTAAGTAACAAAAGTTTGCATGGAAAAATTAGTCTTTTAAGAGTTGCTCATAGATTACCTCGTTATTCTATTTCTGTTTCTGATTTGTGCTTTTGGCATTATGAGTTCTCTAATTAATTTATTCGGGACCGTTCTGTTTGAGGAATTATGTAATTATGCTTGAGCTTAAAATTTCCGCTTCATTTTTAAAAGTAATGGCTGGTATGCTTGTTTAAATGCAAGTTCACGATCACAATTAATTAATTTGCTTTACTTCTACAATTTAACATTGGTAATTCTACTTTCAATACAGATTGTTCAGATTGTGCTAACTAATCTCAACCTCGATATATGCACCTATATATTCGTCCATCATACAAAGTTAACATCCACACTTAACAAAAAAAATAGGATAGCGATTTTCACACTCCATTTTTCTCCTCTTACACTTTCTTTATTTCTTTAATGCTTTTTTATATAATTTTATTACTTATGTTTCAAAATCTACCCCTTCATAGCATTAGAAGAGTGTTGTACTTTCAGGAAAAAAAAAAAAAAAACTGCTGTACTCCTTCGCAGCCCAGAATTAAGTGATACATCCTTTGTCCTTTGTATTCTTACGTACTCGATCTACTCATAGTTTAGATCTCTTTTACTAAAAGATTTCGTTCAACTCTCTAAATTAGAGAAGAAAATAATGAATGTTGGATCTTATGTTGTAAGAAAAAATGGAAATCTTGGATCTTGAATTGATGAAGGCTCTGGTATTTTGTTGCCATAATTTCATTTTTTATGTTTTTGGCTTAAAGTTTGAAGTTTTTTGGTCAATGAACATCAATAACCTCCTGTACAACAGTGGGACTAGGATGCATATTTTAAACCATTACTTTGGCCATATTCTAAAAAAATGGGGTGGAAATTAAGCTACAAAGGAATGCATTGAGTGGATCTGAAGATGCGGATCATGATTACTCTAGCAATACCTCCGATCTTGGTGACTGATGGGCCATAATTAATCTGCCATGTTTAATTGATGAGAGGCCCAATGATATTGGACCTCAAAGCCCAAATTAAAGATTAACTCAGTTATTAAATAACTGAGTAAGAGATAGAACCTATTAATAAACTGCTTCGACAGTTAATATATAGGAGAAGATTCCTCCTCCAATTTAGGAATTAACTCCTCGGATGAAGAGCTATAAAGCTCAGCAGAATCAAGAGTGGAAGGGGGGGTGATGATATATAATTTATAAATAAAAATTCATAAATCAATGACTAACTTAAGCATTGGAGACCCATTGGAGATGAATCTCCCTTTGGGCAGTTAGGATGCAATTGCTATATTTTGCACAAGATATAGACGATCAAAGTGATACTATGCTGCGTGTAGTTAAGAGAAAATTTGAGGCTCATAAGTGACAATTAAGTAGAATGATTTATGGAACCTGCATTATATCATTATTGATGAAGCCTCAATTCTTAACTCATCGGGTACGTATCCTGGTAAGGTTGTTCCATTACAATTAATCTGGGAAACAACCTCTCTATAAGTAGGGATAAGACGAACTTGCATTTAGATTGAGCATGTTGAATAATTTTTATAGATTCTATCATTTCACCAATTCGGACTTCAATGATGGAACCTCACTGGACAAAAATTAAAATATATTAAAACTCAAGAGCTATAAAGGGCAAACTTGGAATACAAATAATAAAAAAATATAACAACAAGCTATAAAAATATAGCAGTGCAAGTGGAGAAAAGGGAGTGTGAAAATTAATTGCCTCCCAAAAATTAAGAATAATGTTTTTTTTTTTTTAATCAAATTGTGAATTTGGATCAAACATTCAGTTAAGAATACAATCTAATCAAAGATATATCTAAATTCATAATCTAACAACATAATGATGTCTTTAGCACAGAAAAAAAAAACATAATATATAATTAATGTGCTTAACAAGAGAACATTTCCGTTATATTATGATGGGCAAATTACACAAAAGTACCTCAACTAACCACCCTATATCACTTGAGTACCCCAATTACAAAAAGTTGCTCGTAGGTACCTCAATTACTGATTTTGCACATCCAGGTACCTCCGTCAACTTTTCCGTCAGGCCTGCCGTTATTTGTCCACGTGGCACACTAAAAACATGCCACGTGGATAACAAAAAAAAAATAATAAAAAAAAATTTAAAAAAATGAACTAATTATTTAAAAAAAATTAAAAAATTAAAAAATTAAAAACTCAAAAAAATAAAAAATAAAAACAATAAAAATGGAGCAGCACCCCTCCCTCCGCCCTCCGCCTCCCACCCCTCCCCCGAGACCCACCCAACCCCAGCCACCCACCCCTCCGACCCCAGCCACCTTGCCGGCGACCCCAGCCACCACGCCGGCGACCCACCAGACGACCCACCCGACCCCTCTCATCTCTCTCTAACTCTCTCTCTCTCTCCCCGAAACCCCAGCCCCGAGCCCTCCTCCTTCCTCCTCCCCCGCGTCGGCCACCCAACTCAATGACCCACCCACCTCCCTCCCTTCTCCGGCCACCTCAATATGAACATTGGAGTACTGAAGTAGGCCTGCACCGATCCCGAGAATCGCTCCAGCGACAATGGCGAAGGCCTGATGCTGGTG